>NC_090916.1:9341240-9423603 GCF_040956055.1 Brachionichthys hirsutus
TTGTTTAGCAACGGTGGCGTGTCGCAGAGTCCGCCGACGGTCTAGACCGTGGGCTTATTGGTTTGCAGTAATTATACACGGCCGATGTGACAAACGTGTACTTAAAATATGCAATAGGTAGAAGGTTTGTTGGGGGGGGGGGGGGGGGGGCGTGTTGCTGCAGGTTAATGGAGACACGGTCCGGTCCGAAGGCAGAATGCAACCGCCTACGCTTCCAGCCGGGATTGGGTTAGAACCTTTCAGAACGGAGCAGCAAACGTAGAACCGCCGAGGCTGAGGTAGGACCGCCGAGGTTGAGGTAGAACCGCCGAGGTTGAAGTAGAACCGCCGAGGTTGAAGTAGAACCGCCGAGGTTGAGGTAGAACCGCCGAGGTTGAGGTAGAACCGCCGAGGTTGAGGTAGAACCGCCGAGGTTGAGGTAGAACCGCCGAGGTTGAAGTAGAACCGCCGAGGTTGAGGTAGAACCGCCGAGGTTGAGGTAGAACCGCCGAGGTTGAAGTAGAACCGCCGAGGTTGAGGTAGAACCGCCGAGGTTGAGGTAGAAACGCCGAGGTTGAAGTAGAAACGCCGAGGTTGAGGTAGAACCGCCGAGGTTGAGGTAGAAACGCCGAGGTTGAGGTAGAACCGCCGAGGTTGAAGTAGAACCGCCGAGGTTGAGGTAGAAGCTCTGCTGTCAGATATTAAAGTGGCGGGAAAGTTGGCGTAACAAGAACCTCCTCCTTCCTCCCCTTTTCTCCCCTTTTCTCCTCTAGACGATTCTTCCTACCTGCCCGATGTGTTGCCTCCTCTTCCTGAAGTCCCGGACTCCGGCTCAGCCCTGAGCGCCGTCGACATTCCGGCCCGCTGCCTCCGCCACGCGTCCCAGCGCCGCTGCTCCGCCCTTGGCATGGACTCCTCGCCCGACGGCGCCGACAGGCCCACCAGCTACAGCTCCACGTCTTCCTCCGCCTCCTCCCGGGACAGTCACTGCTCGCTGGGCAGCCGCTCCGCCCTCGTCGCCGCTCCTCACTGCAGCCAGGCGGCGCCATCGGACCGAGACTCCGGCGCCATCCGACTGGAACTGGTCCCGGCACGGCAGCTGGGATGTCGGGAGGAAGATGACGGGAATGATGGAGCGGTGGACGCAGGGAGAGGACGAGGAAGACGGAGCGGTGGGGAGACGGCGACCCGACGTTCAGAGCCGGAGCTGAGCCCGGAGGCAGGAGAGAACCTGGGTCCGGTGCAGGGACCCAGGACGTACGTGGACCGGGTGGAGCAGGGACCCAGGACGTACGTGGACCGGGTGGAGCAGGGACCCAGGACGTACGTGGACCGGGTGGAGCAGGGACCCAGGACGTACGTGGACCGGGTGGCGCAGGGACCCAGGACGTACGTGGACCGGGTGGAGCAGGGACCCAGGACGTACGTGGACCGGGTGGAGCAGGGACCCAGGACGTACGTGGACCGGGTGGCGCAGGGACCCAGGACGTACGTGGACCGGGTGGAGCAGGGACCCAGGACCTACGTGGACCGGGTGGAGCAGGGACCCAGGACGTACGTGGACCGGGTGGTGCAGGAGATCCTGGACACGGAGAGGACCTATGTTCAAGACCTCCGCAGCCTTGTGGAGGTAAGGAACCTCCATCTTTATTTCTTTGTGCACGTTCGGAGCGGCAGCTCTGAAAGCTGGATTTCCGTCTGCAGGATTACCTGGAGTCCATCTCCAGCCAATCCCGACTGGCCTTGAGCGCCGAGGATAAAGGATCTCTGTTCGGCAACATCCAGGACATCTACCACTTCAACAGGTACGCGCACGCACGCGCACGCACACGCACGCACACGCACACACACGCGCACGCACACCAACAAACAGACGCCTCCCGGTGAAAACGTCCTCCCTTAGTAGAAAACAAACGGATCCATCCCTTCGTTTCTCCGAACGGTATGAACGCGCTGCGGCGCTCGGGAACGTCCTGGAAGTCACGTGACCACCTGATGAGCTCTGGGAAGGGCGTGGCCGTCTGCTCCTGACTGTCGGGAACGATGGGAGGAACGCTTCGTGTTCCCGTCTCACGCTGGTTTGTTTCAGGGACCTCCTCCACGCCCTGGAGAAGTGCGACGCCGACCCCGCCGCCATCGCAGAGTGCTTCGTCTCCAAGGTAACGGCAAATGCGCTGCTTTATGATCAATAAACCACGTTCAGCGTGAGAACAACCGATCAGACGCTTGCATTTAGCAAAGACGACATCAAACCTCATTGCATTTAAAAGCCCCCCCCCCCCCCACACACACACACACACACACGCACGCCATCAGCTGTTCCCCGTTTCCTGTCACAGAGGCAGGATTTTAAACGCCTCGCTAGCGGCCGACTCTCCTCCTCATCCAAACAGCTGGAGGCGGGGCTCTGGAGAGGAACTTTAAGGACCGTCCAAATGTAGAATCAGCGTTTACGGGATGGGGGGGGGGGGGGGGCTAAATGTAAAAACTATTTCTGATTTCTGGCAGCTTCAGGCCTCCGTAGTTTGATCTGCAGCCAGACCGCCGGCTGGAGACGTGATGTCACCGGCGAGCAGCGGGCGGCGTGTGTGTGTGTGTGCGTGTGTGTGCGTGCGTGTGTGTGTGTGTGTGTGGCTTCATCATTTCTTCGTCATCCTCCCCCCGCAGGCGGCTTCTGGTAACCCGAATCCTAAATTCCAGTTCTTTGGTGTCGTTAGGCCGGACTAACCACAAGCCCGTTTGTGTGAGGAAGACCACGCTGTGAAACTCTTCGTCCCCCTCTCGGATGATTGGCTGCCGTCCCGTGCCGAGTCGGCCCCTTTGGACGTGAACCGCTCCTTTACGGCTCCTCCCTCTCTCGGAGCGCCGTTCTTCGTCGCCGCAACTCCGTTCTGTGTAATTTCTGAGTGGGGTTCTCTCGTCCGACCGTTGGGTTCAAGGGTCGGACGCAGAAATACACGCTCTGGATATTAGGAGTGTGTGTGCGTGTGTGTGTGTGTGTGTGTGTGACAGCGGCACATCTGGTTGCGTTTAGGCCGGGGCGACCATCGGAGACGAGGAGGAGAGCCCTGCTCTTCAATTTAGGGCGGTTCCCACGGAGCGCCTCGGGCTGGCGAGCCGGGAGGTTCTGGTCGGATGCGCTGCTTGGGTTGGTTGAATTATCCGAATGACGGCGGGGCCTAATTAGAGATATTCCTTCTGGGCCTACGTTTATCACATTCCCAGTCTTCCCGGAGCAGCTTATGATGAAGCTTCCTGATAGCCGCTAACGTCACATTTCTTCGCTGGACTTCTTTCCTGACACGTCGTTGCGTAAAAACAACCACGCTAATGAGCGCGTTAGCTCAGCGTTAGCTCAGCGGCAGAGGAAGCTAGGTGGGTTTGGTTTATTTGTACAGTTCAACATTGAGCATAGCGTAGCTATAGCACGATGCTAATTCCCACCTCCCCGTTGTGTTTGTGTTTTTCCAGAGTGAGGAATTCCACATTTACACCCAGTACTGCACCAACTACCCAAGGTACGACGCTCACCTGTGTCCTCCTCCTGTGTCGCGCTGCCGGGATCTCGCCTGCATGCGCGTCTTCCCAGCGTCTCGTGTGACTCCATTGTGACGGTCGATCAATGCCTCGGCCTCCGTTTCCCTCCCGGGGGGGGGGGGGGGGGGGGGGCGCTACACAGGAGCCGCCTCGGCAGGAGTCAAGGTGTCTACCTTCGGTTGTGCCTGGGGGGCCTTCTCCTCCTCGCTCCCTCCCGCCCCCCCTCCTTCACGCTCCACGCCTTCTCCTTCCATTCTTCTATTTGCCACCTTCTCGACGGAGGTGCAGCTCGCGCTGACAGACGGGGGTATTATAACTGCCACCTCATCGTAGCATACCCCGCTAATGAGTCTGGTCCGTGCTCGACCCCTGATACAAGGGCTGCGACGATGCTGACGAGCCCCGCCCTGTAGGAGGCGGGGCATCGCCGCTGCGGCGCTCGGATCGCGTTTGAATGAGCTCATTGTGACGGATCCTCTTCGCAGCTGATGACCCCCCCCCCCGGAGCGAGGTCACACACGCCCGACACACACGTCCACAAGCAGAGGCTGCAGATGCACGGCGCTCCCAGGTCGGCTTTCCTCCGGAACAATGCCGGGCCTGTGCGGAGCGCCGCTGGAATTCCTGCGTCCGCGTGGAGGAAGAAAACTTTAGAGGAGAAGCATAAATCTCTTTGTTCGCCTTTTTCCACTGTCCATGTTAATGCGTGTGCACGCACACACATGCACACACAGACACGCACACACATGCACACACAGACACGCACACACACGCACACACACACACACAGAAGATCCTGCCGTTCTAATCGGAGGACTTTTTCCAACATGTAAAAAACTCAAATCTTTTTGCATTTTTAGGAGACCCGGGAAAAGTCAGACTTCCCAGACTCTTTTTTTAGCCCCTCCTCCTCCAGAGCAGGTACTTTCTAGGGACTAAAGTTGTGATGTGTCTGTGCTCTGATTGGCTGAACCCTTGAGGCACTGCTGCACCCCGTTTCCGTGCAGAACATTAGCGAAACGACTGCTTTGATCCTGAGGCTGCGAGGCTAAATGCTAACGCTGACTGCTAATGTCTCATGCTAACAGGATTCCTGCACCGGATGCGGATTCCACGGATTTCATCCGCCGTCATTTACTGATGATTCGTCGCCATCAGTCCCCGGTCTCTGATTGGCTGCCTCCTCCCTCCACAGGTCGGTGGCCGTGCTGACGGAGTGCATGAGGAACAAGGCGTTGGCAAAGTTTTTCCGCGAGCGGCAGGAAATCTCTGGGCCACGCCCTGCCGCTGGGCTCCTACCTGCTCAAGCCGGTGCAGAGGATCCTCAAGTACCACCTGCTGCTGCACGTACGTCAGGCAGACCATTATCCCCCGGCGGCGTGCACGGGCACGCCCACGGAGACACGCATGGCGCTAATGTTTTTGTGCATACCAAAACAAACACACACACGGGTGTGGGGCGTGTCCGAGAGCTGATTCCCAGTTTCCGTGCAGGAAATCGCCAATCACATGGAGAAGGACACGGAGACGCGCGAGGTGGTGCAGGACGCCATCGACACCATGCAGAGAGTGGCGTGGCACATCAACGACATGAAGCGGAGGCACGAGCACGCCGTCAGGCTGCAGGTAACGTTTGGGCGAGACGCTTGGTTTTCCCTCGCACGAGGAAATCAAACGATCCCGCTGCCCTCGTGCTTCCTGCAGGAAATCCAGAGCCTGCTGACCAACTGGAAGGGCCCCGATCTGATTGGCTACGGCGAGCTGGTTCTGGAGGAACGTTTCGTCTCCAGCGGGCCAAAAATGAGAGAACCCTCTTCCTGTTTGACAAACTGCTCCTCATCACCAAGAAGCGGGAGGAAACCTACACGTACAAAGCTCACATCCTGGTCAGTCCGCGGCGTTCCGGCCGGGAGCGCTGGAACGTTCCTGCTCGCTCCGGGTCCCGTTGACTCAACTTTCCTGCTTGTCCGTTGCAGTGCTGCAACCTGATGCTGGTGGAAGTGATTCCCAAAGAGCCGCTGAGTTTCAGCGTCTTCCACTACAAGAACCCCCAAACTTCAGCACACGGTCCAGGTGAGGCGACGTGGGGGCGGAGTCTATGTGACAGTGACCACACCCCGGGGTTAGACTGTGCGGCTCGCTGCAGCGTTGGTGCGATGATTGCTTGCCCCTCAGATTCACACCGCGAGCTAGGAGGCTAATGCCAGCTACAGGCCGCGTGCTAGGAGGCTAATGCCAGCTACAGGCCGCGTGCTAGGAGGCTAATGCCAGCTACAGGCCGCGTGCTAGGAGGCTAATGCCAGCTACAGGCCGCGAGCTAGGAGGCTAATGCCAGCTACAGGCCGCGTGCTAGGAGGCTAATGCCAGCTACACGCCGCGTGCTAGGAGGCTAATGCCAGCTACAGGCCGCGTGCTAGGAGGCTAATGCCAGCTACAGGCCGCGTGCTAGGAGGCTAATGCCAGCTACAGGCCGCGTGCAAGGAGGCTAATGCCAGCTACAGGCCGCGAGCTAGGAGACTAATGCCAGCTACAGGCCGCGAGCTAGGAGGCTAATGCCAGCTATACGCCGCGAGCTAGGAGGCTAATGCCAGCTACCCGCCGCGAGCTAGGAGGCTAATACCAGCTACAGGCCGCGTGCTGGGAGGCTAATGCCAGCTACACGCCGCGAGCTAGGAGGCTAATGGCAGCTACACGCTGCGTGCTAGGAGGCTAATGCCAGCTACAGGCCGCGTGCTAAGTGGCTAATGCCAGCTACACGCCACGAGCTAGGAGGATAATGCCAGCTGAGGCGCTGTTCGCCGGGACGTCTGGGATGATCTGTTACCTAACCAAACGATGCTCCGGATAAGTCCCGGACGCGCGGCGTTCCTGACGTGATCTTCCTTGTGATGTTTCGCCCTCAGGCTAAATCGCAGCCCGACAAGCGCATGTGGATTTTACACCTCAAGAGACTCATCCTTGAAAACCACCCGGCCAAGATCCCCGCCAAGGTCAGAGCGGCTCGCCGGCCGGCGGCTCCGGTTCCGTGGGCTTCCGACGGGATGCGTGTGGGAATGTGTCTCCGGCCGCCGCGCTTCGTCGCCGTCTCTCTTTCGCTTTCCCGCCTCTTCATCCATTTGCAAATGGAAACCTTTTCCCTCTGGGGGGGGGGGGGGTTCTGAGAAGGTTCACTCGGCTTGCATAAACGTGCTCGTCGGGCTGCCGTAGGGCCCCACCTTGTGGCAAACGGAATCCAGCCGCCACCGTTTAATCGCCGCTCTGCTTTTCTTCTAGGCGAAGCAAGCCATTCTGGAGATGGACGCCATCCGTGAGTTTCCTTTTCCTCTTCGCACGCGTTTAATCTCAAGCCCGTTTGGATCAACGCTCCCGTTCACGCCGTGGTCGTCCCGTTTCTGCAGATCATCCCGGGTTTCGCTACAGCCCCGACGGAGACAAGGAAGACGCCCCGAAAACAAAGGACGGGCCGACGCCTCGTCGAGGACGCAGGAAAGGTGAGAAGGAAGGAAGGAAGGAAGCGACCGAGACGGATCTGGAAGAATGTATTAACAACCTGCTCGTTTGGCTTCCCAGAACCGCTGGCCAAATTGCTCAAGAATGCCGCCAACGGTGAAAAGGTGAGCCGGATCCTCCGGATCGGGACTGAAATCTTCCAACGTTTTTTCCCGCCTCAAACGAATCCGAGTCAACTTGACCGCTTGCTTCTCTCCAGCGGGCGAGCGCGGGCGCCGCCCTGCTGTCGCCCGTGTCCCAGCTGGCTTTGGGCACAATTGGTCGAAGCCGCAGCCTCATCAACCAATCACAGGAGTCCCTGGATCCTGGCGACCACAGTGACAGGGACGAGGAGCCGCATCTGCAGGATGCTGACGACGAAGACGACAGCGGCTTGGTGAGTCTCTCACAGATTCCGTCTCGGGTCCTTCAGGCAGCGACGTTGACGCTTCCGGATCTGCTTCCAGGGGGGCGGGAAGCGCCTGGAAGTCCCGAGTCGGAAGAGGCTGAACGCTCAGGCGTCCGTTGATAGCATCGAGAAGTGGAAGAGCTTCAACATGAGCGCCGCAGACCTGCAGGTAGGGTCGGTTCTGGTCCCGGTCCGAGCCACTGGGGGCCACTGGGTGGGGGGGCCTCAGCCTTGACCTCGACGGGCGTGTCTGAGGCTCCGGAGCGGCCATGTTGGGGTCTGGGCCTCGTTTTGGACTTCTTGAACGACACGTCTTTTCTCTTCGCCACAGCGAGCCAGAGAGTCCCTGACGAGGGACGGGGGTCACCACCCACCGCTTCTTAGGACGCCCCACGTGACGGAGGAACCTCCGGAGTCTCCCGTCCCAGAGAGCGACCCCTCTGTGAGGAACATCTGGGCCGACCACCGCGCTCGCCGAGCCATGTTCCCCACCCGCCGGAGGACCGCGAAGCCTGACGAGGAGGACGAGGAGGACATCTACCAGATGTTTGTCCCCACAGAGCCGTGTGGACCAGAACCAGAGCTTCCCGCAGAGCGCTCGGACGCCGCCTCGCCCCCCAGGACGGCTCGGCCCTGCAGTTGGCACGTGGAACAGGTTCCCGTCGTGCAGACCGACCCCCCAGCCACCGGGGGCAGGGCGCTCCGGAGGGCAAGCAGCGCGGGAGAAAAGGCTACAGAGGCTTGGCCCAGTCCGCGGGACGACCGGACCGACGTGGTCCACGCCGACGACGATCCGGAGGCGTCGTCCTCGGCGGAGCAGCTGGCGATGGACGACGTCGAAAACGTGTACGACAACATCAGCTACGAGGACCTGAAGAGGATGGGCCTCGTCGGGAGGGGGGGCGGGGCGCGCGGGTCCCCGAACGCCCCGGATGTCCCGGAGACGTCCTCCGACAGCGATCGGTCCTCCATGCAGGACGGAAGGACGTTTGGGACGCGCGACCTGAAGATCGTAGAGGAGAACGTTTATGACGCCATCTGTTTCAGGGAGCCCCCCCCAGGAACCACCGAAGGCAGCCGTCTGGTCCTGGACCCAGACCTGAACCACAGCCCCCACTCCGGGGGGGAGGGAGACGCCGATGGCTCCGCCTCCGAGACGTCATCTCAGCGCTCGCAGGAAGGGGACAAGATGTCCGAGCAGGTCGACGAGATCTGGAACGACCTGGAAAACTACATCAAGAGCAACGAGAAGAAGGCGGAGCGACTCCCGGCGGCGTTCCCTGTTGGTGCGGGCGAGTCGGCGAAGACCCCCTCCCTGACAGCCGGTCCCGGAGCCGCGCCATCGTTCGCCATCCCAGTCATCTACCTCCCGGATCGTCAAGACGAGGGCGCCGCTGGAGAGGAAGGCCGTAGCCCCGCCCCAGAGCCCCCCCCGGGAACAGTCCGGAACCTCCGTAGGCGACTGGCTCGCCTCAGCAGCGGCAGCTTCCGCCTGGAGGACGACGACCTGGTGGAGATCCCTCAGCGGGATCCGACCGCCAAGGAGCGCCACGGCCTGTTTCCAGAGGCGCTCGCCGCCCTGGACGCCCCCCTGGACGGCCCCCCGGCCACGCCCGCTCTCCTGCTGGGCGACCCCGTGGACTTGCCCCTGGAACTCGTCGATAAGTCCAAGAACCGCGTGTTCCTGATGGCGCGGCAGTACAGCCAGAAGATAAAGAGAGCCAATCAGCTGCTGCGCGTGAGAAGCGTGGACGCCGGCGACTCGTGCAGCCGGGCCCGAGCCGACAGGAAGCAGAAGGAGCTGGCGGCCATCTTGGAAGAAAAGAAACAAGGCGGCGCTGCCATAGGTAACACGATCCGCCGCCACGCCTTCTTTCAGCTGGTTGTTTCGGTTTCCTGCCGGAGGATTCTGGGATTCCGCTTCCTGTTTGTCTTCCTCACATCGTCTTCGTGTCCTGTGTCCCCGGTCCAGGTGCCCGGATAGCGGAGTACTCCCAGCTCTATGAGCAGGTGGTGTTTAAGGATGCTCCTGCCCCGGCCGGCTGGAATCCGACGCATCCGACCGTGCCCGAGACCGACCTGGAAGACGATTGGTTGCACTCCACTTACAGCAACGGGGAGCTGGCGAGCTTCATGTCCTCCAGCGAGGTGAAGGACCTCCCGCCTTGCAGACTAAGCTCCGCCTCCTGCTCCAACCCCTCCCTCCAGACTCAGACCCCCCCCTCCTCTCCATCCGGCCCACCGTCCCAGAGATGGAGCCTGACGGCGCCGGGCGAGACGGAGGAGCATGTGTACAGTTCAATTAAAAGAGATTCTTCCTCTGAGCCTCCGGCCCGGTCCGGCAGCTCGCCGGGCCGCCAGCCGCCGGGCCCCCAGCCGCCGGTGCAGAACCAGTCTGGACTCGACTGCAACGGATCCACGGACAGGATCGCCAGTCCCAGTCTCGGGCAGGTGGGCCGGCAGAGCAGCCTCCCGGCGCGCTTCAACCACGGACAGCCGGACCTCGCCTTGCACGACGGCCCCCAGGTGGCGGTCCCGAACCGGGCCTCGGCGCTGAGCTCGCTCAGCTGCGCCCAGAGCTACCTGGCTCACTTCAAGGACGACGGCGAAGACGACGACGACTACGTCGAGATCCGCTCGGAGGACGAGCAGGAGCAGGAGCAGGACAGGCTGGGCGACCTGACCAACCAGAACCGGGGGCCCGCCCACACCCGGAGTCTCCCGTGCACGCCGGCGCGGTCCCGCGACCCGCTCGGCTCTCTGGAGGGGTACCTGTGGAGCGAGCCGCAGCAGAGCCAGCCCAACATCGTCCGGTCTCTGCGAGACAAGTTCCGGTGTCTGAGCTCCAGCAGCTTCGCCTGAGCCCGGAGGCGCCGACGCACACGGCGCCGCTCGGGCTCCATTTTTAACAGCTTGTGTGTGTTGTTGTTGTTTTAAAGCGGTAAGCGTAACTAAACATCGGCTTTTTAAAGAAGTTAAAGGAACGATTCACCC
This sequence comes from Brachionichthys hirsutus, assembly GCF_040956055.1. Classification (NCBI taxonomy): domain Eukaryota; kingdom Metazoa; phylum Chordata; class Actinopteri; order Lophiiformes; family Brachionichthyidae; genus Brachionichthys; species Brachionichthys hirsutus. The sequence goes on from NC_090916.1 coordinate 9,351,649, forward strand.
AAAATGTCCGTTCAGTCGCGGTGACTTTGAGCCGGTGAATAAATCGGATGCTTTTACGTCTTCTGATCTGAGGGACGCGTGGCGTGAAGCGGGCACCAAGGGGGCGTGGCTTCTTTATTTCATCACGCTAACTTTAACCTAAGAGGGACCACGGAGGGGAGAATCAAAGAGAGATACTGCAGTACTGTACTTTTGGTGTACTTTTCATATTAAAGTCAACTATTCGTTTGCTTGGTTCACGTTACGGGACGCTGTCGCACTACTGATGATGGGAAGGGAAGGATTTCATTAGGTGTAGCTTTAATAAGGAATAAACACAAGTCACTAAACGTATTTTATTTTGGCCCACGTCACCATTAAATCGAGAAACACGTCAGTCGTACGATAAACGTTATTTATTATCGAGGTGGTTTCGGTCGGATTCAGGGGCAAAGACGGATTAGAATCGAATGCTGTGAATGTTTTCAGACTTTCTATCAGGCGCTGCTTAATTCAAGCTTCAGATCAAAAGTCGAGAAGCACAAGACGACGGGCGAAACTTGGAAGGATATGAAGTACTTTTTATTGTCCTCTGTTTTTACCGTTGGGGATCGTCAGTCTTCACCAAATCTGTTTGCACTTTTTTCCTTTTTTTTTTTTACATGTTATTTGTAAACACTTTGTAAAGATGTACATTTTAGGGAACTTATTCTTGTATGCTTTATAAGGCTTTAATGTTTAAGTTAAGTGTACTGTATTTTTTTTTACTGCCTAGTTGCCATTGCTGAACGAGACGATGTATTGGAGGTAATAAATTCCGATTAAACTCATTTGTGTTTTTGTTTATTCTTGATTCAACATTATTTATTACTTATTTGATTGTTTATGCCTTTATCGGGCAGTTTAATTCAGCGTTAGACCCATTGCAAATATCAGTCTGCAACATGAACAGCAGGGGGCGCACTGACTGGAGAGCGTGAGGCATGCCGGGAAAGGTAGTTTTCTAGAAACGCCGCTCTAAACCACTATTTTCTGCTTTGATTATGGTTCTGTGTGGCGCGGAACGTAGTAACCGATCAAAAATCACGCGCAACCGAAACCCCGCGTGCCGCAACGCGGAGTCGATAATTTTATTCTCGAAGCTTCCCCCATGACGCCGGTTTTACCCATAACGCACCGCGCCCCTCCCTTTCTTCTGGCTTGTGCTGCGGTCCGAAGATGTCGCTGTTAGACGGTCCATTGAACGTTCTCGGCCAGCGAACGACCGGCGAATCGGTTCGCACCCAAAATGGTGAGTTTTCCGTCCGCGTCGATTCTCGCTTCGTGTAATTTATTTTTCTTCCTGCGTCACGATCGATCGACGCGAGAAGCGGTTTCATCTGCCGCTAACGCACGTGCGGCTAACGCTAATGCTAGCTAGCTAGCGTTGTAAACTAGCATCGTTGCTCTCATTCGGCCGCGCACAGCGCGTTCACGTTACACCGACACGATTAATTATCGATTCGTGATCGTCTGACTTAAGGCGGGAGCTAGCGTTTAGCATGTACCTGTTCTCCAGCCACAGTGGGATGCTAAGCTATTAGCCTCCTTGTAGGTTTCATAGGCGCAGGGCATGCTAGTAATCATCTGATGGCAGTAACGAACCCACGCAAGGATTGTTTTAAATCCCACTGCAGTCTTGAAGTGACGTCACCACCCACATGACGTCACCACCCAAAGGTCGCCCTTTCGTGAGGGCAGTGATTAACGGTGATGTCCTCGTCTTTGCAGTCATGGCTGCGTCTTCCATCGCCAACATCGTCAAGAGTTCCCTCGGCCCCGTGGGCCTGGACAAGATGCTGGTGGACGACATCGGGGTCGGTGTCCCGTTCACCCGTCCCCCACGTCTCCGTCCGTCTCCTCGACGTCGTCCTGACCGAGTTGTTTTTGTGCGTTGGCAGGACGTGACCATCACCAACGACGGCGCGACCATCCTGAAGCTGCTGGAGGTGGAGCACCCGGCGGCCAAGGTGCTGTGCGAGCTGGCCGACCTGCAGGACAAGGAGGTCGGAGACGGAACCACGTCTGTGGTGAGGGGGGGGGGGGGAGACGAAGGCCGGGGGGGGGTCCACGTCCTGTCCTAGTACCGCGCGTCTGCCCTTCATTACGGACGCGCGGCTATGCTAACAGGACAGAGCAAGCGCCCATTTGCGTCTGAAGGGGCGGGGCGTCCTCGTTGCCCCGCCCCTAATGGAATGATGGCACAAACCCCGCCCCCTGTGTCCCGTTTTAAACCCGAACCCTTCGCAGGTGATCATCGCCGCCGAGCTGCTGAAGAGCGCCGACGAGCTGGTGAAGCAGAAGATCCACCCGACGTCCGTCATCAGCGGCTACCGGCTAGCGTGCAAGTAAGGCGCCGCCGCCATCCGTCCGCCGGTCGGATGGACGGCCGAGCCGCTAACGCGCCGTTTCCCCCCCGCCAGGGAGGCGGTCCGCTACATCAACGAGAATCTGACCATCAGCGCCGACGAGCTGGGCAAAGACTGTTTGCTGAACGCGGCGAAGACGTCCATGTCCTCCAAGATCATCGGGGCGTATCCTTCCTTCCTGCCGCCGCCGACACGTTTGCTGCGCGACGCCGTTGCTACGCTTAACCCCCGACCCGCAGCGACGCCGAGTTCTTCGCTAGCATGGTGGTGGACGCCGCCATCGCCGTGAAGTTCGTGGACGCCAAGGGCGTGGCCAAATACCCCATCAACTCGGTGAACGTCCTGAAGGCGCACGGCCGCAGCCAGAAGGACAGCTTCCTGGTGAACGGATACGCGCTCAACTGCACGGTCGGCGCCCAAGGTAGGCCGGCGGGACGCCCCGGAACGGTGCGGCGGCGGCGCTCCGGCGCCTCGCCCGACTCCCATTTAAATTTACTGCCGTGCCTGACGTGGCGTTTGGCGGTGATACGCGTGGGACAGAGAACGCCGGCTCTGGAGGAACATGGCCGCAGCCCCCCCCCCCCCGAGCTGCGGCGCCGCCTCCGGGCCAGACAAACGGCGGGGGACGTCTCGTCCTCTTCGGCGCCCGTCGAATGTCTCGTCTTTTCTGCTCGCAGGGATGGTGAAGCGCGTCGTGAACGCCAAGATCGCCTGCCTGGACTTCGCCCTGCAGAAGACCAAGATGAAGATGGGCGTCCAGGTCGTCATCAGCGACCCGGAGAAGCTGGACCAGATCAGACAACGGTGCGTGCGGGGGCGGGGGCTCCTCCCCCGGGGGGGGCGGGCCTTCTGCGTCCGCCGGCCGGCGAACCCGAATCGACGTCGTTTTTTTTTTTTTGTCGCTCCAGAGAATCCGACATCACCAAGGAGAGGGTCCAGAAGATCCTGGCGGCGGGCGCCACCGTCGTCCTGACGACCGGCGCCATCGACGACATGTGTCTCAAGTACTTCATGGACGCCGGGGCGATGGCGGTGAGACGGGTTCTCAAGAAGGACCTCAAACGCATCGCCAAGGCAACGGGAGGTGGGGTCTGACGGGGCGCCGCCGTTGGACGACCGTCTTCGTGTTTATTTACCCCGTTTGTCCCTCCCCAGCCACCGTCTGCCCCTCCCTCACCAACCTGGAGGGGGAGGAGACCTTCGAGGCCGCCATGCTGGGTCAGGCCGAGGAGGTCGTCCAGGAGCGCGTCTGCGACGACGAGCTCATCCTGGTCAAGAAGTAAGAGCGGCGCCGGACGCGGCGGCGTTCCCGCCTCTCCTCCCGTGTGTCTGACGCTCCGGCGCTCCGTTTCAGCACCAAGGCCCGGACGTCGGCGTCCATCATCCTGCGCGGCGCCAACGACTTCATGTGCGACGAGATGGAGCGTTCGCTGCACGACGCCCTCTGCGTGGTCAAGAGGGTGCTGGAGTCCAAGTCGGTGGTCCCAGGGGGGGGCGCTGTGGAGGCGGCGCTCTCCATCTACCTGGAGAACTACGCCACCAGCATGGTGAGGGGCTTCCTGTCAAAGCCACGCCCACTCGGTGGTCGCGTTGGCTGAGTTTCTCCCGGTCCTTCCCGCCGTCCAGGGATCCCGGGAGCAGCTGGCCATCGCCGAGTTCGCCCGCTCCCTCCTCGTCATCCCGAAGACGCTGGCGGTGAACGCCGCGCAGGATTCCACGGATCTGGTGGCGAAGCTTCGGGCGTTCCACAACGAGGCGCAGGTCAACCCCGAACGCAAGAACCTCAAGTGGTGCGTGTCCCGGTGCCGTCGGCCCCTCCCCTCCCCCGGGTTCCCGGTTTTTCCGACCCCCCCCCCATTTGACTCCCTCCGTCTTGCAGGATCGGTCTGGATCTGGTGAACGGGAAGCCGAGGGACAACCGCCAGGCCGGCGTCTACGAACCCACCATGGTGAAGACGAAGAGCCTGAAGTTCGCCACGGAGGCCGCCATCACCATCCTCCGCATCGATGACCTCATCAAGCTGTTCCCGGAGCAGAAGGAGGGCGGGCAGTCGTACCAGGACGCCGTGCAGTCGGGCTCTCTGAACGGTTAGACCCGAGCGCTCCGGATCCGTTCTGTATTTATGCGCTTAGGCTCCGCCCCGTTCTGTCGACTTGCTTTTTGGACGTGTAATAAAGCTTCAGTAGATGTAAGACGACTCCTGATTGGTTCATTCGGTGATTTAAACCAACTTTATTTAACTCAAACCGTTTCCACGCACATGGCGACGCCCATCCCGCCCCCGACGCACAGCGCCGCCACGCCCTTCCGGCCGCCGGTCCTCTGGAGCGCGTGGAGGAGGGTCACCAGGACTCTGCAGCCGGACGCACCGAGGGGGTGTCCCAGGGAGATGGCGCCGCCGCTCACGTTCACCTGGGGGGGTGAAGCGGTTAACCTGCTAGCCGCTCCGTGGCTTCCTAGCACGGACGCTACGTCTCCGGCTCACCTTGTCCACGTCGAGCCCGAGTTCTTTGACCACGGCGACGGACTGGGCGGCGAACGCCTCGTTGATCTCGAACAGGTCGACCTGGTCCAGCCGCCAGCCGGCCTTCCCCACCTTCGACGAGACGGGAAGGTCGGCGCTCGTCCGACACGGCCGGATGTACCGGTAAACGTGCACGGGTTGGAATGTGCGTCGGATCGCTCACCGCGTTCCTGATGGCGGGGATCGGTCCGGTTCCCATGACGGCCGGGTCGAGGCCCGCCTGGGCTGACGATACGATTCTCGCCATGGGCTTTAAGCCCCGCCTCGCGGCCTCCGATTGGCTCATGAGGACGGTCGCTGCTGCTCCGTCGTTGATTCCTGAATAAAACAAGCTCGTTTGGTTTTCGTTCGTCGTTATTATGGCCGGGTAGCGCGGCGAACGCCGCTGACCTGATGCGTTGGCGGAAGTGACCGTTCCGCTGCCATCTTTGATGAAGTAGGGGCGGAGCTTGGACAGGCTGCCTATACTGCAGCCGTGCCGTGGGAACTCATCGGCCGTCACCTCCACCGGACCTGAGCAGGACAGACGAACGTTAGCGCTGAAATGCAAACTAACCCGGACGATAAGTCCCGCCCCCCCCCCCCCCTCGCCTTGTCTGGTCGCGACCGGGACCGGGACGATCTCTCTGTCGAAGTGTCCCGCTTTCTGCGCGGCCTCCGTTCGGTTCTGGGACCGCACGGCGTACTGGTCCTGCTCCTCGCGGCTGACCCCCCACTGCGTCGCCACGTTCTCCGCTGCAGGAGAATAAAATAATGCGTTCATCTCAGGAGCCAATGGGAGGCGTGCGTTTGCGCGTCCTCTGCCCGGCTCACCCGTGATGCCCATGTGGTACCCGTGGAAGGCGTCGGTCAGGCCGTCGGCCACCATGGAGTCCTGCAGGGAGGCGTCGCCCATCCTGACCCCGCCTCTCAGGTGCACGACGTGAGGAGTCTGGCGGGAACAAAGGCATTTTAACTCCGACGTTTTATTTTATCTCTGAAAGATTTTAATCCTTTGTGTAACAAACACTTTCAAAATCCTCCTGAAATTATTAATGAGGTTTCTTTAAAGAAAAGAAAGAGAAATCCGCTAGCGCATCATTTTTATTAAGTTTTTATTTCTCGTTAGTTCTAATCCTCGGGCTCTTTTTTTCTTTTTCTTCATTTGATCAGATCTTCTATTCACTTTATTTAAAAAGGCGTTCTGTTTGTGGTTCATTTGGATCCTGAACCCGGATCGGGTCCGTGACGTCATTTATTAGCTCAGGCACACCCTTCGTCATCATCATCATCAGAATCTGTAAACCTGAATACATTTTGTGTAATCCGATTATATTTATGGTAAGTATAAGTAAGTATTTATGCTGAGTCATGATACGGAACACATCGGCATTGGGGGGTAATCCGTGGGGGGTGACCGTGGTCTCGGAACCCACCCGGCTCATGCTCTCCATGCCCCCCGCCACCACCACGGAGGCCCCCCCGGCCCGGATGGCCTGGGCCCCCAGACTCACGGCCTTCAGCCCGGACCCACACACCATCTGGCAGCTCCAGGCGGGCACCGCGTACGGGACGCCCGCGCCGACGCTGGCCTGGCGCGCCGGGTTCTGCCCGTGACCTGCGCACAGGAAACGCGTCACCGCGCGATGTTAACCAATCACAGCAGAGCACGGGAGCAGACGCTGGTTGAGCGCTCACCTGCCGTCAGGACGTGTCCCATGATCACCTCGGAGACGTCTTCCGGTTTCACCGCGGCCCGCTGCAGGACCGCCTTGATCACCGCCGAGCCCACGTCACGCAGCGGAACCGTGGAAAGAGCGCCGTTAAAGGAGCCTGACCGCGGGAGACAAGACGACACGGGCCCGCTGACGTCATCAGCAACAGGTGATCCGCGGGGGGGCTTTAAACTGAAAGGCTCTCCTTCACCTCCACTTGACTAAATCAAACGTTTATATTATTCCACCCGATCTCAGCGCGTCGTCCCGGTATTAACGCGTGTAATCAATTCTCACCGATCGGCGTCCGCGCAGCGGAAACGATGACGACGGCGTCGGGGTTCATGTTGACTTCGCGGTGTTCCGGTTCGGCTGGACCGAAGACAAACGGAGCTCCGCCGACAATGACGAACATAAACAGGAAGAGTCACCGAACCCGCCCGCCCCTTTTGCTGTCCAGTTGGCTTGACGTGATGACGTACACACTGACAGGCGCGGAAGTGAGAGATCCGTTCTTTCTTGCGCCACGGGAGACACGCACCACAGCGCCCCCTGGCGGGTCGGAGGATGACGCAGCCCGTATAAACGCCGTTATTATTTTGCAGTGCAAGGAGAAGTTGCTGTGCTAGAGTTAGCGGCAGAGAGGAACAGAGACATTAGATCACTCCCCGCGGCACTCTGGGAAACACTGGTGTCGAATATTATCAGTTAATTACGACTAAATCAGAACCTCATTTTTATACCTTCATCCTCGAGCTGGACATCGAGTCCAGGAAGACGTATTTAGATCCGATTACCCGTTTGCGTTCCCGGGTCGTAATGACGGCTTTCACATCGTAGTATAAAAAAAAAACTTTATTGGTATTTGGTCAGTACATAAAAAGGACTGATGTCAGGATAATATGAATGTCGCATATAAACTACTCAATTCAATTTCCTCAATGAAAAAATTAAAATAGCATTTAAAGAAATACAGGCCAACATCTAAAACGAGCCTGAACGTCGCCGAGCGACCGCACCGACGTTCGGAGGCGCGTCAACGCCAGAGCTGGAAGGACGACATCGCAGACGTGCTCAGACAAACGCCGAATGAAACAGACTAACTTTATTTTAAATCATACATCCACTCCGTTCCGATCTAACAACCCAGACCTGTCGAATCCTTGTCAAGCGACACAAAGAGGGGAGGGGGAGGGGAGAGGGGTGAAAACAAAATGTCCGACAGCGGCGCTGCGTTAGACTGAGCATGTGTCGCCTTGTTTGTATGTTGTATAAAAAAAAGAAAAGAAACGAGCGTGCACGTCAGAGAGTACATTACAAAACCACGGCGTCGCCCGCGCAGGAGTCCAGGCCGTTCTGGGCGTGCCGCGGCCCTGCAGTCCTGGTGCCCTTGGTCACCGCGGCGGCCTTGTCTTCGTGGGGGTCGGCGGTGGAGTCCGTGTCGTTCGAGTGCTGAGTCAATGACGTCTCGCTGCCCGTCGGGGAGTCCACGCTCTCGTAGCCCGCGCTCAGCTGGCTCCCTCCGGCTCTCCCCGCAGCAGTCTGACTCCCCGAGGCCTCCCCCGAGTGGTTGGACAGTTTGGTCTCGGCTTCGCCGGGGCTCGAGGCCGCGGGGGACGTGGGGAAGTCCTCCTCCGTGCTGCTCACCTCCCGGTACAGGCTGGGCGTGGTGGTCTCGCTCCTCTGGGAGGAGCTGCCGTTGCTCGGTCCGTTGGAGACCGCCCCGTAGCCTTTGCCCAGCGTCTCGGGGGGGGCGCCGGCCTGCTCCGGCTGGGCGGACGGTTCGGCGGACGAGCCGGGGGCGGCGGGGGAAGTCCTGCCGGGCCCCGCTCCGGCCAGAGACCCCGGGGTTTGAGGCGGCTGCTGGCGAGAGTCCTTCAGCTGCTGCTGCAGGACGAGGATGGTGCTCTGCATGCCCTCCACCTCCTCGTCCAGCTGGATGATGAAGTCATTCAGCTCTGGGGGGGGGGGCAAAGGACAGTGAGAACGCAGATCAGGCCTAAACACGGCGTTACGCTGCGGGGGCTGCTCGGCTCACCGTCCTGGCTGCTCTTCAGCTCCTCGCTGTACTTCTTCTGCAGCGCTAGCTCCGCCTCCAGCTGGGCGATGCGTCCCTGGGACAGCTGCCGGCCCAGCTCCTGGTTCTCCTGGATCAGCATTCGACACTTGGCCATCAGTTTCTTCCCGGTCTGGCTGCAAACGAAACAAGTCTCACATCACACAGCGAAGCAGGCGACGAAGGTCACAGAGAGGGCACCGATCCCCTTCTACCGCCTGATTGGCTAAGGCCCAACAGGGAAGTCCAGCGGGTCCGCCTCAGGGTAGCGGGACATCCAATCACAGCTCAGTTTCAAATCAACACGAATCCTGTAACAGAAATGACTTCTTAAACTGAATCAGGTTAATTCAGGGTCACGTCATGCGCCGGGGCCGATGAATAGCCACGCCCTCGTCCCTTTGAACTATTGCTTCAGAATCTCCAGGTCCAGGAACTTAAGTCCACATGTAAACAAAAGAGCATTTTACAAACGGGAGCTTCAGAACGACGTCACTGGGATTTAATCCAGATTAAAGGCGGCTTCCCCTCCGTCAGTTAGCACGTTTAGCGTTTACAGTAAAGGACTTCGGGTTCAGCGATTGGGTGTGAGTGTAAACAGCTGAGGGAGAGATGGAGGTCAACAACAACAACAACACACAAATACAATCAGGACGTGGTCAGAACCTCGTGAACACGACTCGACGGAGACGTTCGCATTCAGCTTGAGAACAGGAAGTGAACCGCCAGCAGGAGGCCGATCAATCAAAGCGCAACTCATCTTTACGGTGCAAACGTTTGTGCAAGAGGAAACACCACCAGCCGTTCTCACACACGCACACACACACATGCTCACACACACACACACACGCACGCACGCTCACACACACGCACGCACTCACACACACACACCAGCAAGCGGTCGTTTCAGAGAAACTAGAGCAGAGATCAAATGAACAAAACCAAACAAGTCGCAAAAAGAAAACATGTAAACACACTATACCGTGAGCGTCCCCCCCCGCAGGAGAATGGACCCGGAACCAGAGTCCTCTGGGGGGGCTGAGGATCTGGCTCCGCTCCCCGTCTGAGCATCATGTCTAGCGGCTCCTCCCCCAAAGTCTCAACTGTAAACCCTCGAAAGCTTCCTCGTGTTCCTGCGAGTTATCTAAACTGTCCAAGAAGTCTTTGTGTGTCTCAGGCGGTCTCGTGTGTGTGTGTGTGTGTGTGTGTGTGTGCGTGCTCGTGTTGTGATCCACAGTCAATGTCTTTACAGAGTGTGGTAATAGTCTGGAAGAGGTTCACCCTCCCTGACAGCCCCCTAGCTAACATGTCAGCTGTCTGCCTTGAGGCGCTGGGGGGGGGGGGGGGGCGTATCCGTGTTGGGAAGCGGGGGACCGCCTCTCCAGGGACAGTCCGGACTCCTTCAGGCCCGCGGACGTCGAGGGGACGAGCTGAACCCTGACCGCTCTGTCTGAGGTTATGTGACGTGTAGCAGCAGAAACCCGGTTGCAGTCTGACCCCCCCCCCCACACACACACACCATTGTTCCTGCATGCCTGCAGTTGGGTGAGGGCGAGGAGGTCTTGGCTTTTGGGGGGAGGAGGGGAGTTATTTTTGTTGTCTTTACCTATCAGGCGTAAACTTCCAGGCACTCAGTTCATTTTGGCCCTGCTCCAGTTTGTCCTTAGTCTGTTCAAGTTCAGCCTTCATTTTGAGGAAAAACAAGTTGATGGCCGGGTCCACCATGGAGCCCCGGAGCTGGGCCGCGCTCGGCTGCTGGACTTGCTTCAGGTACTGGATCTGGGTCTGCGGGGCGAGACAAACGGAGGGTCTCCGCTAAGAAGCGGTTCACCTGGGGGGCCTCCCGCGTCCCGTAATCGTGAACGCGTACCGTGCACTCCTGCATCTCCTGCTCCTTGGTGGCGAGCCGCATCACCAAGATGTTCTCCCTGCGTGCCGACTCCTGCTGCTGCTGCTTGAGCTTCTCCTCGGACTCCTTCAGTCCCGGCACGTCGTTGGCTAAGAGGAAGAGGAAGAGGAAGAGGCGCGTGAGAGGACCGCTACCCCTGCCGAGCGACCCGCGCCGGCGTAACGACGGGCGGACTTACAGCATAGATCTGCGTACTTTGCCTCCAGGACCTGCATGTAGGCCTCGTGCTGCTTCCACCTGAGAGGGGCAGAACATGCGGAACCGTCAGCCGATCCGACGCACAGCCGGCAGGGCCAGCAGCAGAACCTTCCGTTTACCTGGTGCACAGCTCCTCCCGGGTCAGGGTCTTCATGTCAGATTCACAGAGGCGAACCTGCAGAAAGCCAAAGCCCGGTCAGAGGAGCAGCTCGCCGCGTTAGACGCGCCGCGAAAGCACGAAAGGACGCTCACCTTCTTGGGCAGAGGCTCCTCGTTGGTCATCGTGAACTCTGAAACGACAGAAAGCCGTCATTAGCCGCACCTCCGAGCCGGACGCGTCGCGGTCAGCGGCGGAACAACGCGATGCAGTCGGGCTTTCAGGCCGTCTAAGCCCGCTCTGCGCGCGGCTTTAGCCAATTATCGGGCCGATCAAATGAAAGTTAGCATTAGCAGTCAGTGCGAGCAGCCTGTGCGGCGACAGCGACGTCCCGCTGCGGCGGGAATTAAATAAGCTAACCAAGGTTAACGTTTAGCATCCGCTAGCGATGCCAACAAAGGCTTTGAAAGTACAAACCACAGGTAAATATATATATATATATATATATATATGTGTATATATTTCCTGCCTGGCAGCATGCAAGTGCTGGCTCCGATTTAGGCTCCTTGTTATCACAAAATGGCGGAGAAGGAAATGCCTCCCTCCCCTGCGCTCCTTTTCCTGAAACTAGCGGGATCTTGGCTGCAGATCTCGGGCCCAAACCGTGAAGAACACTCACCGGACGCGCTTCCGTCGACGTTTCTAGATCCTCTGGGCTTCGCGGGTTCTTCGTGAGGCGCAAAGTTGGTCGGATTCGCGGTGTATTTATATATCGCTGAGTCGTCTCGGCCTCACAAACATCATCTTCGTCACTGAAGGCAGAATGGCTCGCGGGCCGACGCGTTCACCCGGGCTGCTGCAGAGCACGGCCAGAGATCGTGATCACGGAACAGAGCGCTCACTCTGACACGAGAAGCGGCGGAGAAACATGGGAAATGGAAAGTTATAATTAGACTGCGATAGTCAGTTATCATTTCATTCATAATTCCAAAAACTTTACGACTGCCATTTTTTGGTGATTATCTTTTGTTCATTTTAGAAATCGATCCACATGATCGTTGGCCCCAAAAAACGGCCAGATTCTGGCGCGTCACTGCCAACATTTCATGGTTTCGTTGGCTTCAGAATACTTTTTGAAGGCTTTATCGCCTTTTATTTATTATTATGTGTTTTAACCTTCAATGAAGCCAGTGGAACATTTTTAAATCGCAACACTGTGATCAGGTTCGATGTTCGATCAGTAGGCACTCAATTTGGAAACAGAAAATTGCTTCATGGGGAACATCGCGCTGTTGTTTGTGTTTTGTGACGATTGACCTGATTCATAAACGATCTCTGGCATTTCCTCTGTTGTCGTAGAGTGATCACGTGATTCTTCAGTTTGACGATGTTTGGTAATTATGATAATTTTATTCGACTTCACGAATTATATATTAACTTTATCATCATATATTTTAACAGGGAATTAAATATAATATACTGTCTTCATATTAATACATTATTTTTCTGAAGAAAAAAAATACAACGACGCTACACACACTGTTATAAAAACCTTGTCGAAAAGAGGTAGGGGGAAAGCTATAATCAAAAATTATTAATCATGTAAATTACGGCTTTTTCAAAACATATTATCATTTACTACAATGAATTAATTAAGAAATATTTTTTTGAAGAACTAGTGTCTTCAACTGTCTAATTTGACGTTCGACTATTTATTGTCCATCTTTATCAACGCCCCCGCTCGATGATAATGGTACGGTCCAACTCGGTCCATTTGAAATAGCTGGTTTCAAGGGCAGCTGTCAGTGTGTCTGCTGTCTTTCGTCTGTCCTCCGAACACTGTCTTGAACATGCTTTGCAGAGTTGGTCAAATAAGCAGGTAAAACTGACATCAACTCGTAATTTATTCCCATTTCCCGGTCCAGAATGCACGAGGGACGAAGAGAGCCGACTCTTGCTAGCTTACTCGTGAACTTGACACAGTTGTTCTTCAGCTAGCCAGAATGCTAACTTGTAGTTTAGCTTCTGGTTTGTTTGTGTCGCATTGATTAATTCCTCGGATAATCGGGCTAACTTAAACGCGTGTTATTTTCCAGCGAGCTAACTCGGTGCCATGCAGCTGGCTAATATCTATTCAAACTTTATTAGCACGCAGTTAGTCCACAAGATTAAACATGTGTGTCCCTGAAAGCCAGTTGTCAAACCAGATTAACCGATAAACCACCCGGTGCCAGGCTAGGCTAGCCTAGCCTGTCACCATCCAGTTGAATCGCAAGTTGTTTTAGTGTCTTTTGTAAAGCGGTCGTACGCAGGTGTGTCACATGTCCCTCTGCTTTGTTTCAGGTGTGCAGCTAGCCTGAGCCGCACTGTAAGCCAGGCAGCGGCTGCGTCGAGGCAGAAGCACACGCTGCCCGACCTGACCTACGACTATGGCGCTCTTGAACCCCACATTAACGCAGAGATCATGCAGCTGCACCACAGCAAGCACCACGCCACGTATGTCAACAACCTGAACGTCACGGAGGAGAAATATCAAGAGGCGCTCGCAAAGGGTACAGAGGATTCAAACGTTTTATTTCCGTAGCGCCAGATCATGACAGGAAGTTATCTCGAGGTACTTTGCAGGTGTAGCAGGGAAAGACGGAACCCAACTTGTCCCGTAAGAGCAAGCATTTTGGCCCAAGGAGGGAAGGAAACCTTGAACAGAACCTAAGGCTGGGTTGAGAGAGAGAGAGAGAGACGGCGGTAGAGAGACCATGACAGAGCGGGAGAGACGAGAACGGGTGGGAGGAGAGTCAATTATTTCTGACTGTTTTCATTCGACTTGTTTTTTAGGAGACGTGACGGCGCAGGTCGCCCTGCAGCCTGCTCTGAAGTTCAACGGAGGAGGCCACATCAACCACACCATCTTCTGGACGAACCTCTCCTCAAACGGCGGCGGCGAGCCGCAGGGTGAGGCGCCGCTCGCTCGGACCTGGCGCCTCATCGCTGTGCGATGTGAACGCTACTCGCTTCCCACGTCCGGCACTTCTCTGACGGAGCTCCTGTCTGTCGCGTTCTGTAGGCGAGCTGATGGAGGCCATCAAGCGAGACTTTGGCTCCTTCCAGACGATGAAGGAGAGGATGTCCTCCGCCGCGGTGGCGGTGCAGGGCTCGGGCTGGGGCTGGCTCGGATACGACAAGGCCAGCGCGAGACTTCGCGTCGCCGCCTGCGCTAACCAGGACCCCCTGCAGGGAACCACAGGTCAGTTCGCGGCAGCTTTTCAGACGAGCATCCGTTTCGTGCGTCGGACGTGAAACGGAGCCTTCAGGGTGATTGTTTCCTGTCTCTGACACTCAGGTCTCATCCCACTTCTCGGTATCGATGTATGGGAGCATGCCTACTACCTTCAGTACAAAAATGTGCGGCCGGACTATGTTAAGGCCATCTGGAATGTCGTCAACTGGGAGAACGTGAGCGAGCGGCTTCAGTCTGCCAAAAAGTAGAACCTCAGATTCCTCAGGAACCGCTGAAGTCTTCTTCACATCATAGTGGCGATCGTAACTACTCAGACGGGGAGAGTTGATTGAACGCTTCTTTCTTTTCATCAGACCGGCTCCAGCCTCTTCAAACGCGCATATTTACGCATCGGGGCTGATGGCTTTTGTTAATCGCACCAAACACCGCGTGAAAGAGGTGATAATGACCAGGCGATGTAAATGCAGTCTGTTTCTGATTTATTATAGTAAAATATCAAGATGTTGTTAGTAAAAGCTTGAGGCATGGTTCGTTCTATTTGTGATGGATGGATGAACATTTTAATTTGATTAAAGCACATCCTGTAAGCAACAGAAGATTTGTTCACATCTTTTATCAGTTAATCAGAGTCACCAGTAGGGGGCGGTGTTTACACACGATCATCAGTAAGGGGCAGTGTTTCCTAAGGTTTACACAGTCACCAGTAGGGGGAGGTGTTTCCTAAGGTTTACACATTTTTCTTTGTGAAGTTTAAGTCACGAATGAGTCGTTTATTTATTTATAAATATATATTTATTTATTTATGTCACACTTTAAAGAACATGTTATATTCGCCTGCTGCTGCTGATTTTAATGTTCTTCATTTATTCAATTCAATTCAGTTTTATTTATAAAGCGCCAGATCACAACAGAAAGGCACTTTATAGGATTAGCAGGGAAAGACAGAACCCAACTTGACCCACAAGAGCAAACACTTTGGCAACGGGGGCAAGGAAAACTTCCCTTTAACAGGCAGAAACCTTGGACAGAACCTAGGCTCATGGTGGACGTCATCTGCAATTTGCACTTGAAAGTCATTAGAAAAAGTCAAATTTAGAAAGTAAGAGTTTCCAGCGTTTGCCGTCCGTTGTTCCTGGCGGCGGGGGTGACGGCGCTAAGTTCAGAGCCCCCGTTTGGGTCCGAGCCCGGGCGCTGCTAGCCAGGAACCAGACATTTTGGCGCGCCTGAGGGTTTCGTTGGAAGACTCCAGCCTGAGGGGATGATTGATTCATCATGGCTGCTGACAGACGCAACGCCACCCTCAAGAGCTCGAATGAAGTCGCTGTATATTTCATCGGCTCCTCCGTCTGACGGCGTTAACATTTCTTCACCTAAAGTCTTTTTGAGCGCCTCTAAGTCTTTAGAGGAAAGGGAGCGGGCGTGACCGTGTCTGGTTAATTCTTGGCGGTTATGCGACACCAGTGAGTTTGGCTGGTGGACTCCGGTGTGATAGATCGGCGTGGGCCTGGGGTCGTTCCGGTTTCACGGGGTTGATCCGAGCACAGCCGTCACTGTTATGAATGAAAAGCGCTCCCCTCCAGACGGAGCTCGACGGTGACCCTGCTTTAAAGTAAACGCCTCAGTTCTCCGGTGTCGTTTGGCATCCTCGTCCGTCGTATCTGAGGCTGCCGCATCCGTTACCGGTTTATCCTCCTTGGCAATGGAACCTGGATTTCGAGCTAGCGATCCCAACGGATTTAATCAAGAGAGCCGAAAAACATTTTTCTGTCAGAAACTGGATGTCTCTTCTCATCCTGAGAGTCGGAAGTTCCCCTTCTGGCTGGAGACTCCGGATGTCGGATCGGGAGAGGCTGATGAAGTGTGTCTGGAGTATCGTGACATGATGTCGTACTTCTACCTAAAGCGGTAACAGAAGAATATCCAGAAATGAGGCGTCGCTAACTCGCGTTTCGGGTAAACGGGTGACATGAGCGCGTTAGCAAAACGGAATGCGTTGCAGTGATCGTTTAACGGACGCGGAGGCAACGTTAAGGCGGCTCAAGGTTGGGGAACATCGTGATCCTGACGGGATCAGAAGTCATTTTAAAGTGACTTCTGATAAAAAGTCTCCTCCAGATGAGCGAAGAAACATCCGAAAGGATAAAATAAAGTCGACTCTGACATCCAATATCCAGGATAATTGGGAATCTCCCCTGAAAACCGATGTGTAAACACGGCAACCCGTTTTAATAAGAAAACTGCTCTCGGCGGACGTCTTGATGACATCATGCTGGACAGCAGAGATGTTTGTCTGTATTTCTGCAAGAATCCATCAGAGCGTTTATCATTCCGGCCTGTTCCATCTCACCGTCTGTCTAAACACGTCTTCACGTGGAAAACTGGGAGCAGGAACCGGCATGGAAAAACTGACGGGGTCACGACACAAAGCGTTTTTGAAAAGAGGAAAAAGAAGCCGGTTGTGGTCATGAGGGCCGTTTCAAACGTAACCGGTTGATTTGTTTACCGGTCCGAACGTTTCCCGCGGGGAGGCGGCTCTCCTCTCGAACACGCGAGTCTGAATCCGTCCGGTGGTCGTTCTGCTTCTGTCATTCCGGCCGGAACGTCGACGGATGAGCGAGAACTGATAAAAACGGCTGCTTCGTGAGTCTCATCAGAATCAAGACTGAGATGAGGAAGGTGAGATTCTAAATCTAAGAATTGAACACGCAGTAATGGCCTGGAACTTTAAAAGGGCGGTGGAAGGAGTTAGTCGCCGCAGCGGCCGCTGTCAAGAAGCATTCTGGGTAAAATCGAATGCAAGGGGCAAAGGTCAAAGTTAAAGACGGAGATCAAACGGATTCGGAGGAGCTGTTTGATCTCCGTCTTGAACTTCACGGCAGCTTCCTCGGTGCCGTTCCCCCGTTTTAACACCAGCTACACAATTCCTCTCGTTCATCTCACTCCTGCCTCTCTTTCCCAATCCACCGTCCAGGCCTGTCGGCTTTCCCTCCTGTGGGTTTCCCTCCTGTCGGCTTTCCCTCCTGTCGGTTTTCCCTCCTGTGGGTTTTCCCAACTTCACCACTGATGTCAACGTCCCGGAGATGAATTTCCTGCAAGCCGAAATCCGCCGTTAATCGACCTGCCTCTGGAGAAAGCTGTCAGCCTTACATCAGCGATTTAGCGGCTAATTAGCAGCAGACGAGCGGCGCATGCTAACGATTAAATAAATACCGTTAGCGCCACGAACGAACCGTCTGCTGGAACGGCCGAGCTCTTTGTGAGAGTCTTCAGACAAAGCTGCCAAACAGATTTTGGGCCGCGGCCGAGACGACGCCGTGAAAAGTGTTGCAGATTTCCAATCGTGGCGATTCTTCTTCTTCTGTTTGTTTCTGTTGTTGTTTTGGACCAAACTGCAGGAAGTCGTTGAGATAATTCCGACTCATTCACGACCTGCAAGGATGAATTTACTGAAGACGGCTGCCTTTGAGGACACCCCCCCCCCCAAGGCAGTAAAACGGGTCATGAAGTGAGACCGACTCGCGAAGCGATTTCATATCACTTTAAACGCCGTGCGTTCAGACGCACTCGCTATACGAGCCGCCAGGCGGGCGAGTCGTACCCACAGCCCCAATAAACTTCCCGTGCGCTCCTGTTTGTTGGCCGTCGTCGCCACCCGGCCAGTGCAGGCAGCTCCTGCTGTGATGTGCCTTTTCCATCCCGAGCTGGGACGTTTGATGCGGAGTGATTGATTCTTTATTATTGTGCGTTCAGGAAGTTTCCATGTACGACCGCTTTTTGCTTCCTGATGGCTTTTCAAGGTGTGATGTTTTCCGAACGTCCAGATTTCCATCCCTGCTTTCAGATTCCCGACTGGCAGGCTGACGGGATGCTCGAATCGAGCGTCCCCGCTCGACGACGCAGCGTGATCACGCTCTCTGAGCGCTTCCTGTGTCGCAGACGGCAGCGTTTGTGTTTCTCTTTAGTCCACATCTGTTGCACGTCCCTCTGCTATAAATCAAGCCCCGCCTCCCGAAGCCACGTCCAGTGGCAGTTCGACCACGAGCAGCGGCGTCCAGACGGCTCCGCCCGTGTGGCGTCTCGGCCGCCTTGCCCGCCTCCGTCTTCCATTCGGGCCTGATTGACTTTGACGGATCGCAGCAGCTGAGAAACATCGTTCAATAGCCTGGAGCTACACGAGGATACATTCCACACGCGTAGCGCGCACACACACACACACACACACACACACACACCGGTTTCTTCGAACGCATGGCGGCGAGCAATAAGTCATCTTGTCAGAGTTGCTTCAGAGAGCCATCGTCAATCAGAACGCTTCAGTGGCGTGCTCGTGCAGAGACGCGCCCGCTCCGTGCGTTTCATCCGACACGCGATCGACTTCGCTCCGCGTCTCTGCGTCTTTACCGCCGTGGCGTGACGCCGGCCTCGCCGTGCGTTTCAATGAGGCGACTGTGTTGGTGCAGCGGGGCGCATCGGAGAAGCGAAGCGTCCAGTCGGAACACAGCGGGCGACGCCGGGGAGCGGCGATTCATGTCGGCTCCTCCTGCTGTCTCTGGAAAATCACTTCCCGCTTCAAAGGGCTGCACGCCGCCGTGCCGCCTTCAGGCCCGATTTCCTGCTTTGCATTTGATCTTCTCGGCAGCAGATCGAGAACAATGTGACCTCTCGCTTTCTTGTGCACCTTCGGTCGGCTGAGCTGGAGGAGCGTTCTTAAAATCTGGAGCTGTTTGGGGATTAGATAACGTATTAAATACGCGAGTGGGGTCGGATGCTTCCTGGTTTTATTTGTGAATAAAAGGCAGAAATAGTTTCTGGATTCTCCAGATCCGTTTCTCTCTCCCTCACTTTGGCTCTTTCCTCCTCCTCCGGTTCTTCCTGAGATGATTCCAGCCCTCCAGAATGAGGTCTAACTTTTTCCAGCCCGGCTCGCGTGACCCACTTCCATCGAAAAGGCAGCGTGTGGAAAACGCACAGCACATCTGCATTCCTTCACAGCCACCGGCGTTTGGATTGTCATTTCACTGCAATCACGCCGCTCTGTGTTCTGTTCGCGTGTTCGCGAGTTAACGGAGCTCGCAGGTACTTGGAGAAGTCGCCGAGTTTTAAATGCGATAGCCACGTGTGGAGCGTTAGCGTGGCCTGGACTCCAGCACACGGGCCACGGATCTGCGGTTTCTGCGCGGACCGGATGACGATTCCAGCGGGTCTGACACGCCGACCCGTGTTCTGGTGCCGCGTCGTGGCGAGTGGACGCCACGCCGCTAGTTTAGCCGAAAAATCTGTGAAATCTCAACGATGTTGGACGAACTTAAAAGGGAGTTCAAGCCGGCGGCGGTCGGCCTTCAATCTCCGCCTTCTTAAGTCCATTTCTGGCGGCCCCCGGTCGACGCAGATGCAACCAATCACAGCCCGGCTCTCGACGACAACGGCGTCAACGAGCGCACGATTTGTTCGCCAGGTTCTGTCTGTTCCGCCGGCGTGTGGAGCGTTTTCGTCTGGACACGCCCTGAACTATTGCACGTGTGATGTCATCGCAGCCTAAAAGGGCTTCTCTGGGGAGCCGCAAATAAAATCGAGCTCTCGACTGATCACAAAAATACACTCGGAGCAATTTGGGGAACGTTTTGTCCAGATTCTAACGTGGAAGCTTTTCTTCTGGTCTGCGTTTCAACAGTAAATCACTTTAATGTCGAGCCAGACTTTTACCACGACCTTCCATTGTCTTGATAAAATAAAGCTCAAAGCGCTGCAGTTCAGGGCTTCCCATCCCAACGTTCTTTTTCCCTGCTTGTGGTTCTGCTCAATCCCCGATGCTAACGGATTCTCCATCCTTTACTCCGACTCCCGACGGCAGTCGTCATTTCTGAGCAGGGCACAAAAACGAGGCTGAATGAGGGCAGGCTCGATGACTGCAGCAGATGCTGCAATCATCATGTCCACGTGTTTAATCCTATGTTTGTCCTCCCGTTTCTTCTCCCCCCCCCCCCCCCCCCCTTCTATTATCTGAAGCAAAAAAATACATTCATGATAAAGAGTGGGCTTGAATTTAAATGTCATTCTCTATTTGTGTTAAAAGTTTCTGTCACTATAACAAAATACAAACAAAATGGTGCAATGCCGATGGAAACCTTTTGGGGGCAGTGCTGCCGCAATTCAAGCAAAACATGACAAATGTCTACAGTCAGAGAAAGAAGAAGAAAGCGAAGCGAAAAGTAAAACAAGCTCCTGCTACAGGCCGTTGTTTTGAGACTCTTAGGGATTATTTTGAGATTTAGGGATTATTTTGAGACTCTTAGAGACTCCCTTGAGACTCGGATATTATTTTCCGATGGGCGTGCCGAACACGAAATCATTTTGAGCCATTAAGTCATTGTGTTCGGAGCCCCTAATGGTTTGCAGGCTCCTCTTCAACGCGTCGGCAGGACAAAGCGACAGATCGTTAACAGGAAGGCCAGGAAAACGGCCGAAAGCTGACAGGCACCAACAAATGATCCCTCGATCAGAAACCTCTCGCAGCCCGGGGCAAATAGCTTGTTCCCTTTGAACGGCTCTAGTGTGTGTCTACCTTTCTTCTCTGATCGGATGGCGCCATAGATCGGGCCAGACACGGAACTCCTCCTAGAGGTCTCGGGATCTCGGGATATTCTCTACTCTCGTGGTATCGCTCTTCTTTTTTTTCAGATTTCTCAACCTCCAAAAGTTCCTGAGCAAATATTCATTCTTTTATTGTCTGCATACACACAAAAACTTGCACAGTAACGTCTACTGACTTCCGGTGAAGGTGTGAGACGGTATAATGCGTTAAGGTCAAACAGACGCAGGAGTTAGCCGTTCCGTTATGAAATATAAATACACGCACCTCATGCCCATCCCGACGGTTCGCTTTGCAGCTTGTGCGTCGGTCCGATGTCGCCGGTTCTGCTGTGCGTGCGTTTTATTTGTGCGACGGACACAGCCTGCCTCTGGGACGGTCGCTATAGCAACGGGGACCCTCTAGACGGGAGCTGAACCCCAACGTGCTTCTCTTTCCCCCCTCATATACAGACTGCTTTCTATAAACGGTGGCTGGTAACGATATACATCGGCTGCTTTAAAACTACTATATCCTCTCTCTCTAATAAAGCCGTGGGGGCGTCGTTTCATTCCGGTTGGCGGACGAGTCCGTTTCCAAGGGCGGGGGCCCGGCCAGAGTCTGCAGCAGGATGCAGAACGGTTGCCCTTGGTTACAATGTCTCCTGCTCCTCCTGTGTTACCACTTCCCGGGAATCGGTACGCCGCATTCATACCAGCCCACGAATGGATGGGGGGTGCGTCGGCCGATGACTCCGAACGTGACCGGCTCCTGTCTGTAAGCGCGGAAGTATCCTGCAGGGGGGGGGGGGTGGAAGCGGTTCCATTGATGAGGGACCAAGTCTGGATGCAATCATCATTTAGCAACCGTTTGCTTATTCCTGTATCCTAAACGATGAGGTTTGCGATGCTTCGTACCGCACACGGGCAAAATGCGGCGCCGGGGTGGGTAACCGCCTCGTGGGTGATGTAACGAAACATTCAATAGTAAGATAAATACAAATAAAAGGGAAGGCGAAGGACTACGAGGAGTCCGAACTGTTAGCTTGATTTCAACGCGTCGGGCTGAGGATCAATGCGCAATGGAAAAACAATGTAATCTGATTACATTTGATACGAGAGATCTGGACCAGATACGTGTTGCTCTGTGAGACGAGGTCAACCCAGCTGGTCCGCTACGATCGTTAGCCATCGAGCCGTGTTCACCTTGTGCCGAGGGGAGGCTGCTCGAGTAGTAGGCCGGGCCCGTCCTCCCGTCCCGGTAGGAGTCCACGAACTGGCAGTGGTCCTCTCCCAGGCCAAATGTGTCCCCGACGCTGTAGAAGGGTTCTAAAGAGGGACAGGCGGGACATTTAGATCTGTTTGACCCGAGACAGCCCATTGGCGGAGACGGACTTGGGTCGCACCTCTGAGACCGTCTCCCATGAAGATCTTGTATCGCAGGGAGTTGCACAAAACCACGCCGACGAACTTCCGGTACCACGTCCGCTTGACGTACTGGCTGCCCTTGCAGCTGCTGTGGGCCGGGTTGTACTTGAAACTGAAGGGGACCCAGATCGGTTCCCCACCTGAGGATCAATAAGAAGGTTGTAAAATAGGAATCCTATGACTTTATTTAAATTCATTTTTGTTTTTTCAAAAATTAATTTGAAACTGCAAACTTCAATCGTTTAATGATCTTTTAGGATCCGATCACAAATGGAACCGAATGGGATGGAATATCGATATTAATAAGAGTTTCTTTTATATATTGACAGATGGGCTTCAAATGTTCTGATCTATCCATCCTCAGGGATCTGTTTTTATTATTTTTCTGAAAAAGGATGGTTGTGAAACACAGCCTTGTGGCATCCCAGAGTGGATTTTATAAAGTGCGTACGAATAAAACCTGCTGCTTAACTTCACTTCAATCTTTTCTACCCATTATTCTTCCTAGATTAGGATTTAATCTGCCTCGTTCTGTCTGTTGTTACGAGGCAGTAACTTTAAATGATTTATGTGAAGCATTTTTAAAACTAAGCTAGCTCGGTTGTCAAAGTCGCGACAAATGGCGCCCCTCTGGACGTGAAGCGGTCGCAGCTGCAGAGCGACGCCTGACGATTCCGTTTCGGTCTGTTGAGGTCGACGTGTCCGGACTTACCAGGTGGTCTTTCGATGAGGAGAGGATCATCTGAAAGAAAGAACGCAGTGATGTCACGTGGGGGGGGGGGGGCACACGGACAGCGGCGCTACATCTGCTACTCTGCTTCTGCTCCGAGGATGGTTTTATATTTAAGCCTCCCGCCTTGCAATAAAAACCACCGTGACGTGTCTTCAAGGGTTCGCCTGCTGCAGGAAGCGGCAGCAAATCCTCCCCCGAGGGTCGAGCTGCGCCCAATGAGGCGTCTCGCCGTTGATCTACCTGATTCGGTGACGTAGGACAGCGTGTCGCTGACGGGCCCCAAACCAAACACGTTCTTGGCCTGCACTTTGAAGTAGTACCTGCATGAAGACAAACACAGCCGGGTTGAGCCGTTAGCTAATCGCCATGCCGACGGACAATCGGGCGTAGAAGAC
Organism: Brachionichthys hirsutus; assembly: GCF_040956055.1. Taxonomy (NCBI): domain Eukaryota; kingdom Metazoa; phylum Chordata; class Actinopteri; order Lophiiformes; family Brachionichthyidae; genus Brachionichthys; species Brachionichthys hirsutus. The sequence continues at coordinate 9,374,876 of NC_090916.1, forward strand.
GTCGACTCGGGTTTGATTTGTGCCACCAGAACCTTCTGCCCGTCACATCCGCTCCGGCTGTTGTTCCCTAGATGAGCCTAGCCCGGCCGACTTTGGGCAAGTGCATCCTAAACGAGTCGCCGGTTCATCAGAAAGCAAAGAACCAGTCGCACCGGCAGCAATTTCAGAGCAAGCGGTTCACCTGGAATAGAAGTTTCTGGTGGGAAGAAGCCGGAGAACCTGGAGGGAACGTAAGGAGAATATTCCAACCTGTCCAGGTAAAGTCTATTCAAACCTCGAGGTTCATGCAGGTGAGGAGTAAACCTCTGAGCGCTACGGTTTCCTTTAAAGTGTTGTTATTTCTTTTAATGGAAGTCCGCTTCTTCTTCCGGAAACGTTTGGAGAGCGGATCAACTTCGCCCGACCTTCCGCTGGCTCTTCGTGAAGGTGTTCCTACAGGAGGTGAAGGAGTTCAAGCGCCGGCGGCTGCCTGGAGGTGAGGAACCGTTAACGGCGCTCTCAGATCGCTGGGCGGGCTTTATTAAGAACACAGAGTCATTACTGGGGTCATGTTGAAGCGAAGGAGAGACGAGTGGAGATTAGCAGATAGGTGGAGGGGATAAGAAAGAGAGAGAGAGAGATAGGCAAAGTAGAGCAGAGGGAGAGTGGAGAAACGGCAGGAATGATCTCACTCTGACGACGGGTGGCCGAGTAATGATTAAATCCTATTAGGTTAGAATCAGCCGCCGGTTTAAGGCTTTGCACGCTTTTCCACGGCTGCAGCCTTTAGAGGCGGTAAGGTCACGTTCCGCCGGTCACCGCATTCGGGCCTGGACCCAATCACAGCGGTCACGTGACGACGGTGACCAGAATATGCATGATGGAGGGAGGGGGGGGAGAGGAGGCAGCTGCAGCGAGGAGCCAGAATCTAAAAGTAGGAAATGAGGAAAGGCCGTAAAACGCTTCGCAGCAGCCGGATTCATGCAATATGAAAGACGTTTCTATAAAGACGCAGAAGTAGAAATGCAGAAGGCGACCCGGCTGGGGGGGGGGGCCTCGCTCCGGTGGAAAACCTGACCCATGTTCGGCTGAGACAGCTCACGTGTACCTCTGTTAGCTAGCGATCAGCGCGGGTGAGCGACGACCCCAGAACGACCTCGTTCTTTGGTTTTACCTCGCTAGACGCACTTCATCTCCCCTCAGATATACGTGATGCAGATTTAGGGGGCCGCAGTCGATGCGTGATGATGATGTCAAACACGGGGGGGGGGGTCTGCATCACCTGGAGTTGGGTTTCAGGTTCTCCACAGCCAACTGCGTCCCGCCGGAGGAGCTTGAGGACCATCTGTTGCTGAGGACGTCGTCGTATGAAGCGCTGTGGACCATGTAGCCTGCAGGTAATAAACCAATGAGTTAAATATGCTACGCTAGCTGTAGCATGGGCTGCTACAGTTACCATGAATCTGTGGGATTGCTCTAAATGAGGGGTCGTTAAAGGGTCGCGCCTTAAAAAGCCTTAAAGGCTTATTAAACTATATTTATTGACCTTGAAGCCGGCATGCACGCGCTTTACGTGATTCCTCCCAGGAGACCTGAATGCATCATTGCTATGGTTACAAGATGTGTTTGAAGCGCCAACCTAACCCCTACAAACAGCTAACCGCTAACCCCAACAAACAGAAAGCATCAACCTTCAACCGACTTCAGGGGCCAATCAGATTTCAGCTGGGACCAGTGGCCCCACCCCTGGATCCGTTCATGCTAAATACTTTCATTGATTTCACATTCCGGATCCAGAGGATGAACCGGATCGCCTCTGGAATCTGGTGGGTTGTTATTCCGTCGGCTTCGGAGGAGGAATATTCGTCCGACACGTTTCAGAATGTGGTTTCCAGTCTTTCCTTTTTTTCCCGCTGGGTCCGTCTTCTTGCTTTTACGACTTTTTTGCTGACTCAGCCTCGATCTCAGGCGAGCTGTAAATATTGATGAAGTGCCAGCATTGATTCTCTGAGCCACTTTAAGGGTAGGTGGTCTCCGCTCTTTCATTTCGGCAGCCTTGGCATTTTCCGCGTGGCGTTCCAACCTGCCGTCTCGCCGTCTGTTTTCTATCCCGTGGAATCCGGTAGGCAACCCGGGGTCACGGCGCCCTCCCGAGCTCCCTGTCAGCCTGTGGAGGCCCCGCCGCCCTTGGAGCTACCGACTGTTTCTCCTGGAGGTTGGAGTCTGACTTTCTGTTTTCGCTGGAGCCGCACCAACACAGCTGGCCGCTGACGGAGGGAAGGGGAATACTGGCGTCTTTGTTATCCTTCCTGCAGGCTCTCGTTTCTTCTCCCTCTCATATTGTCCGCCTGATGGCTTCTCTCGGCGGCGCTTCGCCTCCTGGCGCTGCCACCTGCCTCTGTCGGCTTTCTGAAGGGAGGGGCCTATTAAATGTTTCCCGTGGAGCCGATCGTTTGGGCCAAACGCAATGACCTTTAAGCAAAGACTGAGTAAATGGAAGCAGGAGCTCTCAGGACAGCCTTTTGATTGAATCTGCATCTGTACCCAAACCTGGATCAGAACACGGCTGCTGTATTTCTATTTCTACGCAACATGACAGCTTCGGAGGAAGAGCGCCAAAAAAAAAAAAAAACGTTCGAGGAGGATCGGTCGATTTGTCTTCATGCGAGACAAACCGTACGACACAACGGGGATTACGTGCGTTAAAGTAGATGAATTAAATGCTGCACAGTAATAAAGAGAGGCTCACAGCTGGATGCCAGTCGAGAGGAAACATCAAGGAGAGCAGACGGAGGGAAAGAGCGGAACAGCACGGCCCCTCCCTCAGGCCGAACGCGACGCAGACGCTACCTCCGCCGCCGCTCCCCTCTTCCTCTTTCTGGGGTCACAGGAATTGTGTTCTTCCTGGAGAATCTCTGCCAATGCTCAGGAGCCCGATTCCTGTCTGCTTTTACATGATTTATTTGCGATAAACTGCTCTAGAGGGTTCTTAAAGCAGGTTCCTGCGGGACGCCGCTTCCATATTGAACGCCAACGCACGATGGAAGAAGAATCGCCCAAATCGCCCATCGTCTAAAGCAGTTTTACACGCAGCGCAGTGAAATGTGAAGACGTCTCATGACGTAGCAGCTAAAATAGCCTTTAGCACGGTAACTGCACGAGTTTTCCCTCAAATTTGGTTGAAATTTCTTCTATAATTTGAGAAAAATGTAAAACAATATAGACGTAAAAAAGAGTTGCAAATTGTCTTTGTGGTAAAAGTAAAAACGAACATTGAAGGTCCGTGAACTGATCTTTCCTACCTGACACCATGTCCTCCTTCAGGGGGCGGGCCCAGTCCAGGATGATGAACGAATGGCAGCCCTCCATGGCGACCACAGTCAAGTTACGAGGCTTGTTTTTGGGAGGCTGTTTCTGATTGGTTGCCAGAACGTCCTTGTCCATTAGGTCTTCTATAATGTCGACCTGGAGAAACTCCAGCGCCTCGGTCAGGGAACACGGCGCGCCCGGATCCTTCTGGATGTAGTTCACATAGGGAGCTGATGGAACCGATGGAAACAAAAAGAATAGAAGCCGTCTACAAAGAATTATAAAATATTTTCAGATGGATGAAATAACTTGGGGTTTGTCGATTCATTAAATTTGAGATTACAACCTTGTTACTCATGTGACTCTCTTTCCTTTAGTTCCTTCCACTTTTTGCCCATTTTCAAAGCCAGCTGGACCTCCGTCTGTGAATACTTCAGATACCCCAAAGCTCTTACTCCGGTTGGGATTTGGAAGGAACCGCTGGAGCCCCCAGCCCAGATGCTCGGCCCTCGGCTCAGGCCAAGAGGATTAATGGTGTCAGAATCTACAAATCAACACCCGGACCCCATTCCGCCTGTAGTCAGGCTGTTACAAGCTCCTACCGTACGTGTGTGTGTGTGTGTACACATGTATAACATATTCAGTCAAAGATGTCCTGGACCTGCAGATGTCTGTGTTCCGGTTGGAGAACATTCAGGGACGTATCCAGGATGCGTGCAAACTGGAAGTCCAGATTACTGTTCATGTGTTCATCTTTTAAAATGCTAAACCTTTTTTCCACAGAGACACAATGTCTTCTTCTTCTTCTGCTTATTGAAAAAAACAAACTCCGACGACGTCGGCATGCGAGACTGATGCGGATAAATCGAAACCGGGACAGTTCCCACAGGCTCGACGCTAATGTCAGTCCAGTGTGGCAGAAATTAGCATCCTGATTAGCCACACAGCCTGGCAGTCGTGTTCTTGGAGAATGCGGTAAAGTCCATCCATCTGGATCTCGCTAGGAAGCGCATTCATGCAACTGCTAAGAATTATTAGTCGATGCTGTTCGTTCCACGTCTGCTTGCGGTTAAATCCATTCAAAGGAAACGATGCTTGGTCTACAGCGAGGCAAAACTCGCCTGGAAGCAAAGACTTCAAAGTTCTGTTAAAAACAGAATTACCTGTGAATCGCTTCTTCCCGCTGAGGTCAAACTCGGATGAAGGGCCGTTGTTGAAGGGTCGGCCGTCCGGCTCCGGAGTCGGGCTCTCAGTGGTGGTTGTTGTGGTTGTTGTGGTTGTTGTGGTTGTTGTGGTGGGTACCAGGGTTGTCTCATCTGGCAACAACAATGCATGTCTGTCAGCTTCAGTAGATTCATAGATTAACATCCCGGATCGGCGCCGCGCTGTTGACCTTCATCAATCACTGATATGTGCAGCATCATGGCATTCATTCAATCTGGAATGGGCCGTTCTTTCGCTCAACACCCAGCCGCGTTCTTGTGTAATGTTTTGCTGCCCATATTTTCCACGTGACGGGGCTTGAAGACTATTTCACAAGTTTCCAAGGCTGCTAAATGTGAGATATCTCCCTCCTTTTTCATCAGCGCTGTTCCCCGTCCCCCCCGTCCCCCCCGTCCCCGTCATCGGTGGACTTCGGTATTACATCATGGTCGACACGCATGCAGCCGGCTTCCAGCCATGGCGGGGAAAGGGACAGAACGCACATGAATCTTTTCCTCCGTAAGTTAAATAAAGGAGACGCTCACACGCAGCAGATTCTAAGCGATCCAAACACCTGTTGTGAAATCGCTCAGTCCAAACGTCACCTCGGCCGATCGCTGGAGCGTTCCGTTCAGCCAGCGTTGGGTTGAAGCCGGGGCTAATCTATTATATTACAAAGCAACGCTAAGAACGGCAAATACAGTGCATTAAATCAACAGCCAGGGCATTCTGTTCAGCTTAGTAATGCAGTTCACATGCACGGCGGGTCCAGTCCTCGAAGTAAGACTGATTAAGAACAGCCCGTAATGGAAAGCGTCCAACAAACAGGCAATGAATCAAGCCATTTCAACCGACGCACAAGAGAAACAAAGTGAAGACAGGCGATAAACAAACAGCGAGCGTCCGGTCTGATTGACAGCTTGGGGCGCAGTACTCTACTACTGCCAGGTCCCAAATGTGGTTCCTGTGGTCTCACCAAGACATACACATCTACATACATGCAGACCGGATCACTCGGTTCAGGCTTGCAGGGTTCTGTGGGTACAGACAGGAAATGTTTCATAACCTTGATGGATGTTGAATCTAGAGCAGTCGTGTTTATTTATGTTCGGTTTTCAGAAAGGCTTCAGTAAACTTGACTTTGGATCTGTGGGAAAGCTAACGTTGCAAGTCGGGGCAGTGCAGGATGTTTTTTCATTCCCGGGACACAAATCTGCGTTTAATGATTGACTCACCATCCGGATAACAATCCAGTATTCCTTCTGGGTCCACCGCCGGATCCCCATAGTCATCTGTTTTGTGGGAGGTTCCAGGTGGACAGGTTGGATACGTCATTGGTGTGGAAAGCTCTTCTGTGGTCCATTCAGCTGTGGTGGGCTCTGGTGTGGTGGTAGGCGCCCTGGTGGTAGTGGTGGTCCTAGAGTGAGGACGGTCCAAGCCAACTAGAGGTTTCCCTCCAACCATGAGGAGCTTGTCTTTGGGGTTGACGACTGGCCGGCTGTCTCGGCCATGGCCAAACAGAGCCATGCCATCCTGATTGACCAGAGGACTGCCCATGAGGTCTGGTACAGCAAAGAAAAGCTTTAGTAATTTGTCTTAAACAATAAGCTAATCATGAAAAACATTACTTCCTGGTAGATTGCGTGAAGTTTATCACCAAAGATTGTGCGTCCATCCTCTCCAAGCACCACTCTCTTGGGTTTGCCCTGAGAGTCCTGGAGAACTCGTCCATCCTGGTTCATGAGAAGCCCCCGCTCTAAGTCCAACAGCTGACGAGACGAAGTTATTTGCAGAGTGTTTACAGAACTCTAAATATATTAAATGTTTATTTTATTTTAGTTTATCAGTGACGTCATCCCCAACTCTACCACTATTTTGTCTGCAATGTGCAACTTGATCTATACCAACTCAACAATATTCAATATGGATGACTCAAAAGGGTATTAAAGGATGTGCAAAAAGGGTGAGTTGCAAACTCTTTGACAGACATAGTCAATCCACCTTAATAAAATTACCCATTTGGTTCCATCAGGTCCGGTGATAAACTTTTGACCAACGGCCTTGCTGGTTCCTTGAGGAGACGGGGATTCTTTCTTGTTTGTTGATGTCAGGTTATATCGTCCATTTTTACCTAACGGCAACAGAATTGAACAGTCATACTGTCGTTTAATGCATTTAGATGTCTCTCTTAGCTTTCTGTTGAAGCGCAACCGAGTAGCTGGTAGAGGCACCAACCGTCAATAATGCGTACTTTAGCCGTGGACCTTACCATTTCTATTGAAGAGTCCTCCAGTGGATGGCTTTCTTTTGTAGATGTTTGAGCGACTCCTACTCCCCTGGCCTCTAAGACTGTCTCCAGATGATGATGATGATGATGATGATGTGGACTGGGAGTCTTCCCTGATTAATCCACCTGTCTTTGTCACAGTCGTGCCACTGCCAGTGTTACGATCTGAGGTCAAAACTAGCTGGGGAACATTTGAGGAGGCTGAGGAAGGACTTGTTGAAGAGCCCAGCCTTGAGTTCTGTGCTGGTTGTGGTCTGATAGGAAATCTTGATCCACCAAAGTGCCTACTAGTCTGGATGGGGGAGCGTCCCCTCCCATTCACTCCTGTACCAGGACGAGGGTGAGGCTGTGTCCCACCAGATGGAGAGCTATGTCTTGTCCTTGAAAACATCTCCACACTCTCATTGTCCTCTTCATTTATATGAGTGTTAGCTGAAGTTCTAGAAGGAATCTTCTGGCCCGGTGCAGGGTCAGCCTCTTTTAGTTCTCTACTCCGCTCATTGAGATTGTCCTTTTTATAATCCTTGTCATTCTCGTTAGAGGTTCCTCCGTGGGTGGGACCTCCTTGTCTCCTAGAAAAATGATGGGAATCAGAGTCTGATGAAGTGGCTGCTGAAGAGGAAGATAATGAGGTACTTGGGTTTCTACTGTTAGTAGATGCTGCATTTTGATTCGTCAGAGAAGGCTGAACAGAACCTGCGCTACCCCCATTCTTTAGTGAGTCAACAGTCGAAGGGTTCCGCAGCTCTCGACTAGTCTCCTGTATCTTGGAAACTCCTGTGGCTCCTGAAAGCCTGGTGGAGATTCCCTTCATGTTTGGTGTGTTGGCCTCCATGGAGGATGAAATCCTGGTGGAGAGGTTCCTGCCATCTTGGCTGGAAGATGAAATTCTGGACTGTGAACCAAACATTCCGGGGTAACGACTAGCTAGCCAAGGGAATCTTTTGGCGAAAGAGGGGTTAATCCTTGTACGACTAACCAGAGGCTTTTCAGTAATGCTCTGCTTTTCCTCTATCTCCGTCTCATGAGGTTGTAAGTTTGGGCTTGAAGTAGGTTCTTCAGCTTTGGTCGCTTCTCCATTCGTGTTTGTGTAACCATCGCCGTTTCCCTCTGAGTCCATTGATGCGGTAGAGCCTTGAGACTTGGACTCTGATACAGACTGCGATTTGTCAGATGTCTTTGGAGCAGATGTTTCCTGATGTTGGACAGTATGTAATGTTTTCAGGTTCTGAGTCCGGTCCAGTAATGTGGGCTGTGATGTTCCTGAACTATGCGTACTTGATGATGCATGGTTTTGAGTTCTGCTTGGCGAGCTGATGGCAGGTTTGTAACCGTTCAGCATTCGAGTTGTGTTGCCTCTGAACAAAAGTCCTGGATGCCTCCGACTGTAACCATATCTGAATCCAGTGCCAGACCCAATGGCGCGGCCTACCGGAGAAGAACCTCTGTTTGAGGTCTTTTGGGGACTTGTATCTTTTACATCTGCAGTGGAAGGCTTTGTGTATGACACGCCGGGCTTGTTGTAGGCGTTTTTGATTTCCGGGTATGCAGATGCTGCGTAATCTTTTCTGCTGGTGGCTGACTCCAACGAGGTTGTAGAAGGTGATGATGTTGAAAGGGAGTGATGGGAGGAGGTGGAAGCAGCTTTGGATCCAGGTCTTTGATGAACTCTGATTTTATTTGGCCTTCCGGATGGTGGATTTGGAAGAGTTGGTGGTTTAGTCGGGGATGGTGTAAGAAGTTTGAGGCTAGGGGTCTCGGTCTGGGGCTCTTCATCATCAGATCCAGGGGAGACATTGTTATCTAGTTTTTTTGTCTCGGGTTCAACCTCCACTGTTGTTGTCTCGGCGATTGGAGGTGGTGTTGTGCCTACTTCTTCTTCCTCTTCTTCGTCCTCATCTTCTCTATCTTGAGCTCTGTCTCTGGATGAGCCTCTGTTCACTGGGTTCCTGACTGAACCCCTTATAGAGGTTAAGATGCTGTGATAGGAGCGTGTCTGGGTGAGTGGGCGTGTACGTCTGTTGACAGGTGCAGCAGGGCGTGGTCGGAGTGTGGTTGGTTCTTCTCGTACCTCCGTGGACTGCAGGACAGATTCGTCAGGGTTGGGGTCTTGTTTGGAAGACGCATGACTCGTCCTGTGACTGTCCTTGGTTTTTGAGAATGATGAGGCAGCTCTGTTGGCTGTCAGGGGACAAGAATTTAAAAATCACAAACTCTAAAGCGTAAATGCACAAAGGTGCTATCCAGGAAGACTTGCCTGGCATGGCGACACTGAAGACTTTGCTCTGTGGTCCCTGCCCCCTCCGGTTGCTGGCTCTAATCTTGAAGATGTACCGGTCCCCAGGTGTGAGGCCATCTATGGTGGCTGTGGTGGTGCTGCCACGGTGCGTCACACTTTTCATTCCAAATGGCTTCGTAGCAGGAGCATAAGAAAGGACATACTCTGTGGAGGTCGAGCAGGAGTTGTTAGGAGGGCTCTCAGGACCAATCAGGGAGTCCTATAACTAATGACCTCAAAGGTGCAAACACTCGTTGACGCGCCTTTTAAAACACACCATTATCTGGTTACTCATGTTTATGGCAGGCGTTACACTCCATGCTCCTTTGCTGACCTTTTATTCTCCCGTTGGGTTCTTCAGGCGGATCCCACGTTGCTATGACAGCAGTCCCCTTTCCTCGCAGTGGCTTGACCTCGAAGTTCTCCGGTGGGCCAGACGGAGCTGAAACATGGGAGGAAAAGTCAAAAGAAAGGAGGAGCAGCGGGATATAAACCAGAAGCAGCATGGAGAGAACACGGCGAGGAAATGAAAAGTAAAAACAGCAAGGAGGTTCATGCCAGGAGGCTTCAACCGAGGAAAGTGCCGCCGCCGTACACTGTCAGGAACCGCCGTTGAGATCAGGTATGGAAGTCTGAGAGCTGTGAGCCAGGCAATGCTGACACTCCTATGAACCGTCACGACCTGGCGTAAGAGCCGTGATCACGACAAGAGGTGCCGCCAAAGCTCGAATCAAAATCAGGTGGGAGTAAAAGGCAGCGAGTATGATGAAGTGTGACACGAGGACATAAGTGGAAGAGAGCTAGCAGGCCTGGCTGAGGTGCTGCGGGAGTGAATTCTTCTCTGCATGAACACATTTAGAAGTGAAATGTGGGGCTTTAGCTCCCAGGAGCGATTTCTCTGAAAATACAATCATTATTCATTAGTTTTATTGATAATATTATATAAGCGACTCTCACGAGGCTGTGCATACCTGACTCGGGGGTCCTCTGGAAGACGGAGACGCTCCACTTGCCGTCGTCGTCTCCCTGAGATATTCTGACGGAGAACTCGTACATGCTGTCCGCGGTTAGGGTGTCGATCATCGTCCTCCTTTGGGCGCTGTCCTTGAACTCCCAGCGTGCCGATTCACCCTTTTCCCTGAACTTAACTGTGTAGGATCTGAGTTAAGAGAACGTGAAGGCGTTTTGTCCCAGCTCAGAGGGTCGGGCTTCTTTATTTAGGCCTTATTACCAGCCGAACACGCTTGAGCAGATTCCCCACCTGGATTTCCCTGGCTCCACCTTCCCCATCTCAACAGCAGGGTCGACCCAAGAGATGAGGACTGACTGGGGGGACATGACTCTGACGCTGATGTCCTGGGCCACGTATTCTGGTGGCTCTGCAAAACAGAAACACACAAAGATGTGGAGACAAAAATCTCCCCCCCAAAAAAAGAAAAACGCAAACACCCCGGAGAGCTAATGGGTTAGCCTCTGGTTTCTCTGATCTCTGCATACATGAAAACTCAAGACATTTACAACACAAAAAGACAACTGGATGAATAGAAGCGGTGAACCTGCAGGTACCTGGTGTGGTCGTTTTGGTTGTGACTGCTCTGTTGGCCGGTACGCTCTGGCCCGGGGTTTTCTGTGCCTGCAGTGACACCACATGAACGGACTCAGATGCTATGAATAGAAAAGGATACCAGGCACGGCCAGGGTTTACACTATGCACACTAAAGATAGTACAAACAACATGAATACTTCATACATCGGCTCGTCTTTGTTAGGTTGGAGTCTTTTCAACATCCTGTTTGCCAGAACCCATTAATCTAAGGGTTTCACGTGTGGATTGTGAGTCCTCTTACTTAGTTTGTGAGCGTTTCGCTTCCTCTGGTCCGACTGGGGCTTGGTGCTGTGTTGGCGTGTCCTTTCCAGCAGGCGGCCTCTATCCCACAGTCTCTCTGGCTGCCTGGGACCCGAGGAAGACTGAGGGGCCCTCCTGTGTGTTCTGGCTTTGGAGCCACCTGACGTGGGAGCCGTCCTGTCCACCCTGGTGGCCCGCCTGGCAGAGGGCTGGTGTCTGACGGCGGGGTGTAGAGTTCTGGACGGCCCTGTCGGTGGATAGCACAGGGGGGGGGGGGATCAGAGTCACCTTCCAAGACAGACAATGAGGTGCAACTTTCCCTAATTCCCTTTGCTCATTTTTTCTTGCCATCAAACGCCAAAAAGAAGGATGAAATTCTGTTTTATTAAAGTTTTGCAAAGTGTCCTATCATTTTTGGAGCAGGGGTCGTTCCTTTATGACGTCATGGTTCATTATTGATCGGTGCTCCGTCCTGGATTGGCCTCCTTTATGATGTCATGGTTCATTATTGATCGGTGCTCCGTCCTGGATTCGCCTCGTTGAAGAACCATTCACTCAGTGATAAAACACATCATTTAAGGTTATTTTCATCCAAGTTGTCCCAAAAGGGATATTCCATAAAATCTATGTCTACCGTCATCTGCTCCAAGTTCTAATGTCCTGCTTCCTGATTTAATCCCACCCCAGCGTTGACTCCGTCTTGGACAACCACGCAGACAGTTGCTCTCATCTGGCTGCGTCTGCAGCGCGACAACATTGGCAAGAAGACGGAGACCCCTCCCGTTCGTTCGTCTTCTTTCTTTCCTATCCCTCCTTTATCCCCCCCCCCTTCCTCGTAATCATTATCAGATGAGAGGAATCCGGGCTGTTTTCCATCAGATAGCTGCACATGCAACCGAAGGATACTCTGATGTAACAAAGTGAATTTGCCAAAATTTGAAGTGAAAAAAGGGGAAAAGACAAGCTTGTGTTTCCCTGTCCAACAAACAGGGAAGTGAGAACATCACCCAGGTCTTTCGCTATGCCTTAGGAAGGTAGAGACGATGTGTGAGAGGTGGAAAACAAAGACGAGGCAAAGAGGATGTGAGGAGGCGTGTGAATTCACATCAGGAAAACTCTCGGGAAGAAAGGCTCTTGTCTTCTCCTCTCAATCGTTCGCTCTGTCCTGCCAGCACAGCTGAGTGCTTTTATCCCCGGTGGATGAAGACAACTGTTTGGTTTCTCACCAACTTCCTGTTTTCCAATCCTTCTCTGTGGGATTCTCCTGCATCTGTAGATGTTTTCCGGGTACTTTTTTTGGATAATAATTTAGGTTCTTCAGCGTCGATTTTGTGATCAATTGAGTCTCCTGGACTACGAGCTAGTTGTAGTCCTGTAAGCATACGTGGGCCGTTAGCTTGCCAGCAGACCTGTAATGAGTTATACCGATGTTAATATTAGCATATCTTTGAGCTTTTGGCTAGCTAGATAACTACAGACACTATGGTGTTAATGTGAGACAGCATTTCTACTGTCGGCAGCCATCCTTAATAGCACACTTTTCCTGTCTCCTTTTTCATATTGGCCTTCTCGGGTAGAATCTCAGATATGATTCATTGCGTCTCCAGAGCAGCTTTACCAAAAAATAGAAAAAATACAAGTCGAACACCAGAAGAGACCGGCGGCTCGGTGGTTAGCACCCTGGGATTTGAATGGGTTTTTTCCATGTTCCTGCCTCAGTGGGAGACGCTCTGTCGAACGCTAACGGGAAGATTAAACTGTCCCTCAAGTACCGTATGAACACGACTGTTCGCCCGGCTATTTTCGCTAGCCAAGCAAGTGTTTACCCGACATGTGTTTAAGTGAACAAATGGCTCATGTGTACAAAAATACACAGAGTAAAAATGCATTTTAACGCACGGCTATCGTTTGATGTGACCATAGTATTATGCGATGGAGAATCAGTCTCCCCCTAGTGGCTGCCAGAGTTGTTTCACACCATCTGTTGCTCATCTCCAGGGTTTACTATCCCTGCTTTCTCTGTCACAGAATAAACACGTCCAGCGAGAGAGAGATGGAATCTGTGAGAGACGAGCAAGAAGAACAGAAGATGAAGAGAATAAAGTAAAAGGAGGAGGCCGCCGCCGCAGGCCTGTGACTCAGAGCCCGTGTTGCACGGCGGCTAGTGAGGTAAGCGGAGCGCTTCAGGCGTGCAGCTCTCACCAGACGCCTTAATATCAGGTTTACCTGCTGATGAGTTGGTGACAGGTGCCACGCCCAGCACTGCAAAGCCATCCAGGTTGGCCCATTCAGGGTCTGAGGGGGGGGGAGATGATCAGAATAATGCTAGCATGCTCGGGTTGTTGCTGCAGAGACGCTTCTGGACAGGCAACCCGGAGACGCTGCTGGGTTGCCAGATCTTTATGGCAAACCGCACCAGGCCACCGCAGAACACAGTGGGCTGCAAACACAAGAGCATGTGAACGACTCGGCACAAGCGTGCACACGCCAGGCGACCACAACACACGGAACGGGGTTTGTCGGGATGTGGAAAAGGAGGCTGGCTGCAGATGGGGAAGCCAAGGACGGAGGAAAAAGCATAAATGACAAAAGCAGGCTAGACAGGGAGCTACAAATAGAATGAGCGCAGAATAAAAAGCCGCCCGATGTGTTCCAAGGAGCGCCGAGGAACAACAAGGGTCTCTGGTCAAACCACAAAAGAGCAGAGAGCTAAATGAAGTTCCTGCATGACGCCTCGGGAGCAGAAACCATCTGAGCGTCTGCTTGGGACGCGACAGGAAACACCTTAAATCTTAAATAATCCTTTATCTCATTAAAGGATGCCTCCCTTCTCATTACTCAGCCTTTATTCTCACAAACCGACTGGTTCTACTTTCCCCCTCGTAGATTTAAGATCTCCTTTCTTGTGATATTATGACTTAATTCTCAAATCTCAGACATTTTTCCGCCGCAGTCCTGCTTCTCGTTTAAAACGCATTTCCAGCTGTGAAACAAAGTGACCTCATTTGAGTCACAGATTCCACACATCTGGAAACAGACGGCTCTCTGGAGACGCCGTTGTGTGTCTGTTGTGTGTCTGAATTTTACTCATTAGACTAGCTGAATGGGCTGCTGTGATTGGCCCAGGCAGTGCGATGAAAGGAAATGAGGTCTTTCTGTGTATTAATGTCAAAAAAAAAATTCAAGAATACAAAATTATCTTCAGCTATTTGCGATTGGTCAGCTGTAAAAGTGGGTGTGCCCTGACTTGTTAGGCCACACCTTCCTCTCGCTCTGAACCTTTCCGTCTCACCTGCGTCCTCCAGCAGGTGAGAGCGGCCGTCCTTCCCCACTCTGGCGAAGCGGTGAGACCTGGCGGGTTTGCTGGAGCTGATGACGAAGCGGCCCACGGGTCGTCCGTCCAGGTGGATGGAAGACTCCCAGCGTTCCCCCAGGCTCCGGTCCGCAGGCGGCTGCTTCCTGCTGGGGGGCCGGGGGGGCTTCTCTGCTGCCGAACCAAAGGCGGTAAAAGGTGAGTTCATTCTAGGTATAGAATAAATGTCTGCTTATCCGACATTTATTCTACCTGAAATTAAATGTTGCAACGAGATTTAGCTTGAAGGCTAAAATGGAGAAAGCGATAATCGCAGCTCTGCGACATTTAAATACGATAAACAATGTGAGCCGAGCTTGTTTGAAAGAAAACACACCTGCCGAAGGTCCGGAGAGGAGAAATGAGAACCGACCACTTCAGGAAGAAACGTGGTCGACCTTAAACCCCGCGTGTAAAACGCTCACATGGATGCTAATGCTAAAGCTGCAGGATGGATGCGCCATCTCAAAACATGCCGATCCGATTTTTAGCATCCAGAGAGTTCAACAGCTGCCCGAATAAAAGATGACGAGGCGCTCCGGCTGCGTGTCATAAAACCGAAACAATAAACTCGAAGATGCTGAAACGTTTTTAACTTCGTCCCTTGATGTTCGGATCCGACTCCAACTTTGATTTGGGGGCCGAAGAGGGAAACAACAATCGTACGCTTCGTCTGTGGGAATCAGTTCGAGACTTGGGCGACGCCCTCTGACCTTTCATGACGTCACTACGTGTCTACGCTACTTGTCGTCTTTCATCTGGTTCTCGGCTGAACCGCCCCGCCCCCCGGTCGTGAACCTGATTAGCGTGCTAGTCGTTCACTGGTGTCACATAGAGCCGTCGGCAGCTGTTCTTACGAGCCGCTGAAGGGCGGCGGCGGCGGCTTCGGTTTAGCGTCGTCACAAACACCTGGTGGGCAGCAGGCGTGCAACCAGCCGGATTCACACTCTGGAGCCGAGGAATCAGACTCCAGCGGCCTGCGGCGGCAGGATTCCCTCTCTCCTCCCTGTCGCTGCCCAAACGCCGCTCTTCCCAGGAGTTGAATCCCGCAGGCTCGTTTGGAGGATTCGGGACTGACGAGCCGATGAGGTGTACCTGGGGAACATTACGGAGTAACGCTCTCCCCCTCCTAAGCTGCTCCCGTCAGGATCGCCCGGACCGTGGCGGCGTTAAGAGGCTTAACGGAGGACACGGGAATATGGAGGTGCCTCCTGAATAATCACAAATGATTATTCCTCCTTCTCTCCAGAGACGACGCAGGAGGAGCGGAATAGAGATGAACTGATGTGGTTTTAACGGGTCACTTCCCGCCTCCCGGAACTCCTCAGACTTCACCGCTCTTTAAATATTCCGAATATTTTCCCCGTCTGAAGAATGTGGGCTCGGCTCCCTGAACGCTTCGCAGGCGTCGGTGGGAATGTGAGCTTCCCAGCCAGCCAGGGATCCACGTCTGCAGAGGCTCCGAAGCTCAAATGGACCCGGGAAGAACGGGTAGCTGAAACCGTTAGCGTGCTTCCCGCCTGCTGGGACCAATCACACGCCTCCACCAAATATAAACGATGGAAGGTTCTCACATTTTCACATTTCGGAGCTGAAGTCCTCTGCATGAACACGTAGAATCCCGAGTCACCTGCCTTCCTCTGGGAGGATGGATGCTAACACGTTAGCCTGGAGGCTACAGGGAATTTCAGCATCATTTTTGAACCAGACAATCGGATTCATGACATCCTACCGGGACATCCTGCGTTTGTTGTATTTGAAACCGTGGATCTGGATCTGGAGCAGATCCAGGATTGATGTTTACACTTTCTTTAACATTTTCTTTCAGAACAAACAAAGGAAAAACATCTCATGATAAACTGGATCCAACATGGATGGATCCTGCTCTGCTGAGCGTGGCTCCAGTCCTTTCGTGTTAAAACTCGTCTCCATCTTCTCCTGCCACCCTTTCATCTCATGAACCTCCCGGAACATTTTCCAACACCAAAGACTTCCTCTGACTTCCCGCCAGCTCCAGAGTCCGAAGACTGAAGAAACGTTTTTTTATGTCGGTTACAAATAACTCAATAAGAACAAATGGAATAAATAATAATAACGAAACCCTCCAGGATCAAAGCCATTCGATCTCTTTACATCCTGGGTCTCTGCAGACTTCCCCTCCTCCCCGTGAGACCGAATCACCGTCGGATTACCCCTCGTGGGGCTTTCATCGACCTCGAATCACACTTCCTCCAGACTTCTTCCACGACTCACGACTTTAAATCCAAGTTAAAGCATTAAAGTATTCTGAAACACAACCCCTGCAGACATTAAGGATCCGCATCCGCGTATTTTGCGCTTTTCTCTCCCTTCACAGCATCAACTTTCTGCGCGTAAATACGAGATGTGCGCTAAATCCGCGTCAAAGGCGCGCGCTGCAACAACCCAATCAATCAAAACGATCGTGCCCCACATCGGCGCACACCGTCCACCTGTGCGCGCGCGCGCGCGCCAGGAGGTAAAGAAAGAGTCTTTTTTTTTTTACCTGTCCACACGCCGCCCGCTGCGTAAAACACAACCGCTAGCGCCAGGAGCGTCCCGCTTGCGCCTACAGCCATAGTGATTGTGGTGCGTTTGAGCTGCGCAGGGCTGGGACACACCAGCTCCCCCCAGGCCCCCCTCCCTCCTCAGACTGGGCCGCTGCCTCTCAGGTCCGTAAGCCGTCCCGCCGGTCCCGAGCCGAGCCCGGTAGAACCCGAACGCTCTGTTTTTAGGATTCCTCTTCATTTAAATGTACTCGGAAGCAGTTTGTCCTACTTCCTAATAAATGAACTGTTTTTATTATTCCCAGTTTTCATCCACACTGGCAGGTTTTCCCATCTTTTTTTGTTCCATCCCGATGTTTCCTTTTTTTATTTTGGAGTCGTTGAACCACTAGATGGCGCAACAGACCACATTGTGTAACGAGCAAACTTCTGCGCAACAAGATGAATATTTTTTGATAAGATGACGTCATTCAGTGCAGTTGAGGTTTTATTAATATTTGTTCATCCCCCATTGACCCGTAGGGGGTGGAGCCTATATAAGGGCAGGTTTACCTGGCAGGTGAAGCCATGGAAGATCCACACTCCGTCCGGATCTGAAGCCAGAACCTTTTTGCTGTGAGACGAGAGAACGTTTAAGGAATGCGGTATGAAACCTCCTGACCTCTATTAAAATTTAATGGAGCTTAATCTGAGAGATAATCCGTGTCAATCCAACAGGGGTGACGTCATCAAGGAGGGTTTAGAATGAAAAAGAGCGGGTAATTGAGATTCTAATGATTGTATTTTCATAATTAATCATTTCTGAGCTCCTGCGGGTACCGGAGTATGAGGGCTTTACTCCAGGTCAACAGCACCCTCTGCTGGACGGGGGCTTTACCTTCACTGGAAAACATATTTTAACCTTTTTTGTCTTTTTTTTTTAGTGCTTATCAAACCATATTAACATTTAGAGATCCCAGAGGAATGAGAAAAGAGATCAGTGGGTCCTTTAAATCTCCACGAGTCACGTGGACGAGTCGGGAGGAAATGTCTTGATTCTGAGTCAATTATCTGCAGCAGAACTCCTGAAAGTACTTTGATCCTATATGAAGGGATAAGATGCAATAAAAAAACTAAAGAACATCTTAACTGAAATGTAAAGAACCTTATTGCCCTGAGGCAACAGCGCCACTTATTGCCCCCCCCCCCCCCCCCCCCCAGCTCTCCTCACGGGGGGTTCATCAGAGTGAATCTGTGCTGAATCCTCCCCCTTGGATCCCGGCACACCTGGACCCCCTTGCTGGTTCGGGGAGACGTGGACCCAGAACGAGCCCTCTCGTTTGGTCTTAATTATTCCCACGCGTGGAAGCTTCACGCAGCATCCGGACATCGTGACTGAACCCTGTCACGTCACGTGACCTATTTCATCAAAGTTATCTTTAATGAATCTAAATAATGGCTTCTCCTTGAATCCCCGGATGTAATCTGCTCTAATGTTCAATTAGCTCTAGGATCCACCCTCCCCACGGCGAGGCTGAGCCCCCCCCCCACCCACCCTTTCTGCAGGAGTAAAACCAAGAACCGACCGGGATGCGCGTCAGACGGAGCAGCGGCGAGCGCGGATGTCCTCCGGTGCCCGTTGCGTGTCCGTGGGATCCACCGGGAAACCGTCTCCGCATGCTGCCCGAATGGAAAGGGCTTGACGCAACCGGACGCGAGGAGGGGAGAGGTTCCGTTAAACGCTGCCGAATCCGAACCCACTGAAGTTCCATCCCGCGCCCCCGACCCGCGCGGACCAATGATCGCCTTCACGGTTCACCTGAAGGCGGCCGCTCACCTCCGGGGGAGAGGCGACAGGCTCGCCAGGGTTACCTTCAGAGGTAAGACCGCGCGCGTCTCCGCGGAAGCGCGCGTGATTGCGTCCCTGCGGTTTGTACCTGCCGGAGAGAATCAGCGCCACTCGCTGCGTAAAAAGTTGGGGGGGGGGGGGGTGTCCCCCCCCGGATCAGCGGAGACGCCCCGGTGCGCCTTTGGAATAACCCGAAAGAGTTACTTACGCACAAAGTCCAGCTTCTAATTGATAGTCAATTATCGATCTGGCCGTTTCGTGCGTGATTCGGATCTGTCCGAATCCTCTGGAGCGCGCGGCGGTAAGAGCCGACTCGTTCATCGATCGATGTCGTATCGATCCGTTCAAACGGATCCCGGGTGGGTTGGTTTCTCCAAACGCATCCATCGTTGATGGGATGGAAGTTAAACTGGCGGCATTGATTAGAGAGGAGGGTGTTAAATGTGGCGGGTGGGGGGCTCCGGGGCAACTGGGTGGCTTGTTGCACCTGAGGCATTTCCAGGCATCATTATGGAACTGAGCTGCTCCGTCTCTCCTGCAGAGGGGGGGGGGGGGGGGGGGGGGGGTGGTTTGGTGGTGGTGAGGGGGAGGAGGAGGAGGAGGAGGAGGAGGAGGCGGCATCTTCTTCAGTCTGGGCTGACAGGAGTTCAATCTGATTCGACTCCTCCTGTCAGGATGTTGTAAAGCCGTCACCCCTTCCTCCCTCTGAGGCGTTTGGGTGGGTTTGTATTCTCCGAGTTGCAGTGAACTCACAGGGTGTCGAAGATTCAATCGTCTCCTCCTCCTCCTCAGGAGCTGAGATGTTTGATGTCTGAAGTCACTTAAATCAGCCTCTCTGGGTTGACTCCAGTCGGTTTTCCCGATCCCGTGTAGAGTATATTCCTTCCTGCGTCGCCGCCCACCCGGCGCCGCGCGTGCACGAAGCAAACAACGAAGCAGCCAGGTGAGGCCGGAGGGACGCAGGTGAGCGTCGGCCGAGCCGCCGGCGGCACGCGGCTGTTTTCACAACCCTTTAAAGATGGATTTGTTCTTTATTCCAAATCGTTCTTATCATTCTGACCCCGCTGAGGCCTTTTGTCTCCTGCTCCCCCCCCCCCCCCCCCCCTGTGTGTTCTCCAGGTAAACAGGGCATTCATTTGTCTTTTCATTGCTAATTAAAGGGACAACTGCAAACAGGTTCCTGACGCTCGTTCCGATCGGATGCTCGTCCGACCGATAGAGAAGTATCCAGATCCTACACAATAAAAGCACCAGAACTGCAGCAGCCATTGATGAGCCTTTATTCTGAACAGAATCCGGACGCTGGCGGCGGCGGCCGATGACTCTGCTGAACCGACGCTGACAGCCAGCTGGTGGAACTCCTGTGAAATGTGTTTTTTATAAGGAGTCATAAACCAAAAACAAGCCAATAGAATGATGGTTACAATCATTAAACATGTCAGCTGCCCCCCCCCCCCCCCCCCCAGACTAAATGAAATGTGTCTTCCAGGTCTGTCCTTCTACAGCCGGGTGGTGGAGAACTGCGAGGACGTCGCCCACTTTAACGAGGTCAGTGTCTTCATTTCCTCCGTCAAACGGCGAGCGGCGCCGTAACGACCCATTATCGCCATGACGATGGAGTCGAGTGTTTCTGGGTCATGTCTGGGTTCTTCTCACGCCGCCGTTGGACAGTGATTTCGTGTCGATGCACAACAAACCCGAGCAGACGTCCAAATGGCCCCAGCTCCTCCCACGTGTCCATTAATGGTCATTTTCTCCTCGCTGATGTGACTCCTCCCATGCGTGAGAGGGAACACGTTCAACTGTGTCGTAATTAAACTCAAAGAGCTGCGCCTTTTAAAAATCCTTCTGAGCAGCAGCTCAAACCCGTCGGAGCCGCCGGGCTCTTTCTCCGGAGCGCTCCGGGATCCGGCCGGCCGGACGGGGGGGGGGGGGGGGGGGGGGGGGGGATCTGGGATAGGATCCCTTGAGGCTCCTCTCAGGCTGAGAAACCAACTTTCCTGGTGGATTTTGGAGGAAAGCCAAGCAGAAGCAGGAAAGAATCATGAAATCGGGCTCAAGGAGCCCCCGACTCCTGCGGGAGGTTTTCCTGCTCTCTTACAAACCGCTTCCCGCCTGATTGGCCACGCTGCTGCTTCCCCTGCTGATGACGCCGAGCTTCTGTTTCCAGCCTAATCAGGGAGTTTCAGGAGGAATATAAGAAGAGGAAAACACAGAAAAGTGTCTGAGAGGCTTGGGACTCCTCCCGAGGTCGGGCTGGAGCCGGACCGGTACCTGATCCGCTGTGGCGGCTCGGCCCGATGTCCTCTTCTCGCTCCCGTAGCGCTGCGAGGTCGTTAGCATCAGTCAGCATCAGCAGGCCAGGCTTCCCTCGGGATGACTTCCTCGGTAGCTCCGGCGCTCGTGTGTCACATGCTGTTGGTGTGTGCGTGCCCCCCCCCCCGCCCATCCCCCCCCCCCCCCCCCTTAAACACGGTTTAAGGGGGGGGGGGGTTCGCTAAAGGCCATTAGCATAGCGTCGTCTCGCTGCGATGCCCGATCGAGCAGCTGAACCCGAATGATTCGTCGGGAATGTGCGTTCATTATTCATTCCAGGGTGGGACTTCCAGCTGCAGACCCCCCCCCCCCTCACTTAGACATGTCTGGAGCACAGAGCAGAAAGCCAGCTCTACCCGCCCCCGGATGGATGCGTTGCTGTTGGCGTGCAAAAGAGCGACGGGCGGCTTGCAAGGATGTGTAAGGTTTAAAAAACCGGGCGAAGAGAGTTTCTGAATCCGTTTTAAAATACAGACAGTACTCATTTAACGACGGCTCGGCATTACGACTCGCCGTTACGACTCGCCGTTACGACTCGCCGTTACGACTCGCCGTTACCACTCGCCGTTACCACTCGCCGTTACGACTCGCCGTTACCACTCGGCGTTACGACTCGCCGTTACCACTCGCCGTTACCACTCGCCGTTACCACTCGCCGTTACCACTCGGCGTTACGACTCGCCGTTACGACTCGCCGTTACCACTCGGCGTTACGACTCGCCGTTACGACTCGCCGTTACCACTCGGCGTTACGACTCGGCGTTACGACTCGGCGTTACGACTCGGCGTTATGACTCTGCGTTACGACTGGGCGTTAAAAAAAGAGTTACAAATCAGTGAAAACGTGAAAACGACTTGTGGACGTCTCGCTGTACTCGACGTCCTCATCAGCGGATCCGGACTCGTGGGCGCGGTACGTCCGACCGCACAGACATGATGAGGTCACTCCAACAAAACTTCCTCTGGTAATCAGCTTTAGGAAGTGAGTGGGCGCCGGTATCTGTTACACGGGAAGGCGCCGCCGCCCGGGTGGGGTTTATCAACGCTAACGCACCCTAATACGGAATCAAACGCTGTTAACGCATTACAACCGGTCGTGTTTCAACGGCGGTGAAGAAGAAGAGCTGGAATTCTGCTGGAGCTAAGAATAGCACGGATCCTAGCGCTGCTTCGGATTCGGAGTCGCTCCAGGGAGGAACATTCCCGGCTCTTCTTCTGCTGAATAAATGATGATCGATGCAGAATCGCGTCTCTGCAGCAAAAACACTCAAATGAGCGCAGTAGAATAAGTCGACTCACTTATCGCAGAGGAGCTAATTAAACCGTTACGCCATGGATGTTACGTTTTCCCATTTTTTAAAATTCAGTAAATTATTCATGAACTTCATCAACTGCGAGTTCTTCTTCTGGGTTTTCCTCGTTCATCTGGACCAGCCTGGGAGCGGCTCCAGAACAGAACCTGCTCGTGCACCATCGACGGCCGAGTTCTCATGCAGCTACGCGTGCTAACGTGCTAACACGTTATCGTCCTAGCGTCGCCTTCGTCATCTCTGTCACCTCGGGATGAAGAGAAGACATGAGCGTCTAATTTTAGAGAAAGCGAAACGATCTCAGGAGGAAGAGTTTCGTGTCCTGGAGTTGTGGAGCGTCTCTGGACAAGCGTCTCTGGACAAGCGTCTCTGGACAAGCGTCTCTGGACAAGCGTCTCTGGACAAGCGTCTCGGGACAAGCGTCTCTGGACAAGCGTCTCTTGACAAGCGTCTCTCGACAAGCGTCTCTGGACAAGCGTCTCGGGACAAGCGTCTCTGGACAAGCGTCTCTTGACAAGCGTCTCTCGACAAGCGTCTCTGGACAAGCGTCTCTGGACAAGCATCTCGGGACAAGCGTCTCTGGACAAGCGTCTCTGAACAAGCGTCTCGGGACAAGCGTCTCGGGACAAGCGTCTCTGGACAAACGTCTCTGGACAAGCGTCTCTCGACAAGCGTCTCTGGACAAGCGTCTCGGGACAAGCGTCTCTGGACAAGCGTCTCTTGACAAGCGTCTCTCGACAAGCGTCTCTGAACAAGCGTCTCGGGACAAGCGTCTCTGGACAAGCGTCTCTGGACAAGCGTCTCTGGACAAGCGTCTCGGGACAAGCGTCTCTGGACAAGCGTCTCTGGACAAGCGTCTCTGGACAAGCGTCTCTGGACAAGCGTCTCTGGACAAACGTCTCTGGACAAGCGTCTCTGGACAAGCGTCTCTGGACAAGCGTCTCTGGACAAGCGTCTCGGGACAAGCGTCTCGGGACAAGCGTCTCTGGACAAGCGTCTCTGGACAAGCGTCTCGGGACAAGCGTCTCGGGACAAGCGTCTCGGGACAAGCGTCCTCGTCGCTCCGGCTGCTCGCAGAAACCGCAGCTAATTAGAGATTTATTAGAGCGGCGAGAAAATGGGCTTCTGTGGAATCGGCTGGAGACGCTCCTGCCTGGTTCCGGGGCGAGACGTCGGCCGGGAGGGAAGTTCATCTCAGTGAATGTGGGTCGGGAGCCGGGCTGGGTCAAGTCTCAAACCTGAGCCGGAGCCCCGGAGAACCACAAGGAGCACGGTTCTACACGCAGGACCGATTTAACAGTTTACTGCTGCAGAGAGAACAGAAAAGCTCGTTTCTCCCCGTCTGAAACCAGGAGGAGGAGGAGGAGGAGGAGGAGGAGGAGGAGGCTCAAGCCGAGGCCTTCATCTCTTTCATCCTCGCATCCCCCTCCAGCAGCAACAAACGACATCGCTGTTAAAACAACACGCGTCTCATTATGAGCCGTCATAGCGTTTCCGTCCTGTGTCCATGGCAACAGTCAAGGGTTATCAAAAGGATGCTGAGCTGGGGGGGCGGGGACTGAGGACGGGCCGGTCCGGTGTGGGATCACAGCGGCAGCATTCCAGTGCGGGGCTTCCGACTTAGCGAGGTCACACCCGTCATCGCTAACGGCTTCAGGGGACGATAACGATGAGGCCGGCGTTTATTATGGGATGTCTGTGGAGAGTCGGAGCATTGCAGCACGACCACATTCCTCCCTGAAAGGATTCTCTGCTCCGGTCTCGTGTGGGCGTTTAAGCGCTTTATTCCGTCTGAAGGCACGGCGAGCGTCTCGTCCCTTCGTTCAGGCATGTGTTTCATGACAGATAAGAAGTAACATTTTCTGGGGTAAATGAGTGAAATCACATTCTAACCCCGCCCCCCTCCCGAGGGCTGAAAGGTGCTACCTCTAATTGACTCTGTTTGCTGATAGGATGTAGCTCACTGAGCGACCCGGCAAACACGATTAGCGACGCCGTCGCCGTGGCGATTTCTGCTGACTTTTATCCTTTTCCTGTCGCTTTATATCCGAATAAGTTCTCCCAGCGAATCAGCCGTGATGCGGAGAGACATTTATTATCACCATAAGGAGGAAATCCATCCCTGACCGGCAGCGGCCCCGTTTTATTCTGTCGGTTCTGGGTCGACCCGCCGGGTTCTCCCTTATCGGAGCGGTATCGCCCCCCCCCCCCCCCCCGCTCCCAGCGAGAAAACCGATAATCTTATTTCTTCAACGTGAAGGTTTTCCTTTAATGGAACGCCCTTCGAGCAGACTCTGAATTCAGAAACGACAGGAATCGCTGTTGGGTCGATTGATTTATCGATCGGCACGAAATGAAAGGATCACACCTGCCTTTGTTTCTACGCTGGATTCTGGGATTACGCGACCTTCCAGCAGCGGATTAACGGAATAATCCGCTGCTGGATTGAATTATGGCTCTGTGTGTTTCTTCAGACCTTCCGATGGCCCATCGCCAGCAGCCTGGATGGAAACGAGATGCTGGAGATCCAAGTTTACAATTACAGCAAAGTCTTTTCCAACAGGTAAGCCTGGACTTCCTGCTCCCGGAACAGCGTTCCGGAGCGGATCCATCCTGCGTTCCGTGTCTGCGGATTGACTCGATCGCGAGCGTAGCCGAGTCCAAACCGCACGGAGGAATTGAAATCACCGCAGATCGGCAGTAATGGCTGCGTTCATCACTTCGGGCGCTCCGAGCAGTTGATGCAGAGCGGCGTCGGGGTCGCGTCGGGGTCGCGTCGGGGTCCATCCATCCACCCACTCCTCCATCTACGAGTTACAGAGACGCCGGTTCCAGCTGTGCAGACAGATGCTGCAAACAGGAGAAGACGTCTCGCAGTCGTCCTCATGCATTTGTGAATCTTGCAGGTTTTCTACCGGATGTTCCCGCGGCAGCTTGACGTTAAGAGCCCGACGGTTTTCTGCCCACTGAGGGCTTTTAAAGTGTCAAAACAAGCCTCGGTCCTGCATTAATGCGGCGTCCAAGCTGCGCTGACTCATCGCCGATGAGCAGAGTCGTCCGTAACAGCGGTGCGAAACGCAGGGAAACGGCATCCTGTGCTAACAGTGCTAACAGGCTAACCCCAGTTACCCTGGGGGGGTAAAACCTCCGTCTTCTCCTTCGTGTTTCTGTAAAAGCATCTTTGACTTTTACGGCCGCCAGGTCGTTTCAGTATTTTTCTCCCAGCACTAAATGAAATTTATTTGTTTCCCATCAGAGGTTTCCGTTTCTGTTTCACTTTTCATTGCTCCATAAGAAATGAAACGGCAGCAGTGATTTTCTACCTTCGCTTACAGCTGACCGGCGGCGAGGAGTCTCAGCGGTAATGGAAGCGTGAACAAATATTTATATTGTAGTCTATAATGACATTTGTCATGAGATTCACGTCCTCGGGGTGAATCTGTCCTCGGGTTAACCTTTAAATGCAAGATTGGTCCAGAACCTTTTGAGTTATCCTGCCAACGGACGGACGGAGAATCCACTCTGGTGGCGGTGGCTGATGAAGCTGCAATCTAGGTCGAGGCCAGAGAGACGTACCTGCAGCCATCCTGGAATCTGTCTTGGACTTGGAAAGACATTTTTGCATTTCAAAGCCGCTCAGATCCACCTGAGCCGGGGATTCCGCCGCAGTCGATTCTCCAACGGAGCTTCAGGCTCACAGAGTAGAATACTAACAATTCAAAGGGAAGCCAGATGAAAGTCAATTGTTTGCAGACGTTCAATTAATAATAAATGGCGTCTTTTGAAGTGTTAAAAAGTGAGACAGAACCTGATCGGCCCGGCTGGATTCAATTACGAGCGCTACAATGGCTGAAAGGAAGTGACGGACAGTTTGGGTTCAAGTCGGCCGACGCGTCGATCAGGGCTGTAGAAGTCCTCGGGTACTCAAAGCGTGGCCTCGTTTCTTCTACACCTTGAATTCACCAGAGGAATGGTGCTAACATGTTTAGCACACAGGCTGCTGAAGCTAATTCTGTGGGATCCTGAGGCCTTTTGCGTCACTAAATGTTTGTTTTTTGGTCGTTTTAGTTCAGTTGTCGAGGGAAACGCTGCCCTGATCGGCCTGAGAAGCTTCACCCAGACGGATCTTACGCTGATCCATCAGCCTGCAGGCCACGCTTTTATTAGAAGCTTCAACTGCATTGATTTTGTGTGGAATGATAACCAGCTTCATCCGACTGATTCTGCTCCGGCCCTCGGTTTCGCTATCCGGTTGGGAAGCTAATCATTTGCGGACCTCTTTGGTCTGAATGTGTGCGTGTTATCTTGTGAGTGTGTGTGTGTGTGTGTGTGTGCGTGCGCTGGTGGCCGTGGGCCGAGTGGGAAGCTATTGATTGTGCGCTTGTCTTTCATCGTCTGATCGCTCCCCGCAGACTCGTATCCAGTTAAGTGACGGCGTTTGTTTTCCTCTCGTTGCTCCGTTTTGGGATTATTCCCTCGCGTGTGCCGTGAGATGAGAAACGCAGGTGTGTTTGCGTTTCTCTTGTGTGTTTTTGCGTATGCAAATGAGGCCGTTACAATAGAAATGATGAGCGTGCGGCTCGGCTTTCGCTGCGCTTTGTTTTCTGATTGGTCGTTGGACGTTTGGACGTTTTAGAGGAGGCTGATTAAATTATGAACCAGCTCTGATTGGCCGGCCAGATTTCTTTATTGTGTTCCAGAAATGATCCTCAGTTCGAATGCTGCAAATAGTTCCACAACGTACAGCTACAACCTGCAGGTAGCCACGCCCCCATGTAGATTAGACACCGCCCACCTTCCGCTTAAGCCCTGCCCACAATGAGCACGGATACAGAGGCAGAAAAGTTACTGTAATGTGACCTGAATGCAACTCGATTAAAATGAAATAGCTTCGCACTAACACAAAATAAAATTAAATACTTTACGTGACCTTTGCTGGTAAAATGTTTTAAAGTAAATATGAAAAGTCTCGTAGTTGCGTGCCGAAGAATTGTAGGCGCTCGGCTGTCACAGCAGGGACCCGGCGGCGGCGACGGCCAGACGGGTGGAGAACAGATGCTTCCAGTCAATTAAGAGCATTTACCGGTGCGGCGTGACGGCGTGCAGGGAGGGACAAAAAGCAGCGTTTATTGACGGGACCTCTGCCGGTGTCTCCCTGCAGGCTGGTGGGAACCTTCTGCATGGTCCTGCAGAAGGTGGCCGAGGAGGGACACCTGGAGCTGACCGAGACGCTCACCGACGACAACAACACCGCCATAAAGGTAACGCCGGCACACTGACGGGTCGGGAGTCAACAGAGGTCAAAGGTTAAACGTTTGCACAGTTCAATCACCGCAAATGGCTTATGTAAGCCGTTAGCTGTAGCAGCTTAGCGGGCAGTGACTGTGGGATGGAGAGCAATTAGAAGGAAACCACAAAGTGGCTGGAGGCGGGGCCTGAACCAGGATTCAAAGCGCTAAGCTAATGCGCCACGCTAAAGCGCTGGCGGCGCTGTGTAATCCTGCAGGGAGAGAGTCGCTCCAGCATCACCTGAGGGCAACGCTTCTACCTGCAACTGCACCGGAGGGGTTGCCATAGTGACACACCCAACTGCCTGCCTTCAGCGAAGGCGATGAGGCAGAGGCGCCGAGCAGAGAGCGCCGAGGGGGCGCTGCGTGTGTTCGCTCCTCGTTCGTCTCTGTCGCCAGAATAAAGTGGCCTCCCTGTGGTGAAGATGACATCATCGCCATGGGGACGGAGTTGGTCCCGGGAGACGAGCGAGGGCGTCGCCGATCGGATCAAACTAACGCCCGCTGTAGGATTATCCCTCTGGAATGTTTCACTCCAGATTGGGAGGTTCGGGTTCTGGTTGTCCTGCCCTTGTGGGATTTTATTGATTTATAGTCAATTACTATTGATTAAATTCAATGTGACGGGTGAACAGCGCTCCTCGGGGCGGCTTCAGATCAGATTAAAATCTGTTAAGTAGTTTTTGTGTCTTCTGCTAACAAACAAACACCGCTGAAGCCCTCTCATCCGCTTTCAGACCAGCGTTACCATAGCGATTAGATGCCAGCCCATGGATGGAGCGGGGAGTGATGGGGAGTACCTCGACGTTCCCGACGACCGTGACGGGATGTTTGCCTTCGAGACGGACAGCCTGCTGTCGGGACAAAGCCCCGGATCCGGGACGTCTCCTGGTCGATCCTTGCAGGGATCCATACCCACCTTCAGGAAGTGAGTGACATCTCCATGGTAACACGAGAACATCCCAGTAAGCCAGGCTATGGAGTATCAGGAATATTCAACAGCACAAACAAACAAACAAACATGGG
This sequence comes from Brachionichthys hirsutus, assembly GCF_040956055.1. NCBI lineage: Eukaryota > Metazoa > Chordata > Actinopteri > Lophiiformes > Brachionichthyidae > Brachionichthys > Brachionichthys hirsutus. The sequence continues at coordinate 9,403,423 of NC_090916.1, forward strand.
ATTGTGTTGTTGCTGCGTGAACCTGTTGACGGTCGCATGGATCCACGCCTCCTTCTGGTTGCCGTGGTTGCGGCGCTGTCAGTCAGACTTTGTGAGGCTGCCGCCGGGCTTTTGTGAGACCGGCGAAGACGATTCCGATGCCTCCTCCTCACCAGCGGAGCCGGGGAGACGCGACCCAATCAATAAATGAAGTAGAGAGGGGATGTGATAATTAGTCCGTTGCTGTAATCCACCACGGCGGCGGCGGCCGATGAATCACCGGCCGTCGGAGAGCCTCTTAGAATTAAACGTCCTGCGGTTTGTCTTCATTCTGGAGGAAAAGGAGGATCTGATCGACACTAACGATTTCACCTCCGGGTTTATCTTCTCCTTTCGTTTTGTGGTTTTATTCTCTCTTTTCCCACCTAATTAGGAATCATGGATTTTCCCCACAATGCTCTGTGTCTCTGTCCACCCCCCCCCCCCCCGTGTAAACTCCTCCATGGCTCTACCTGAACAGGTGATGCTTGCCCTGTTTAATCTGGTGAGATTAAAAACACAGAACTCAGTCCTCCTGCTGCCGGTGGCTGTTTCATCTGGGCCGTGTGTGTTACCATGGCAATCCAGCCGTTTTCACTGAAAACTGCGAAAAGAAAATCTCTGGAAAAAGACAAGTGTTCAGTTGATGCAATAACAGAGTAAAAAATGCAAGAGTCGCTATTAAAATGTAAAAGCCTTTGTCCTCCTCCTCCTCCTTCACTAAGGAGGAGATGCGAGGACGTCACCGCCTTAGAAAACGTCTCGCAGGCTTCGATCTTTGGTGGAAACTCATGAAAGTTCCAGAAGATTCCATGTTTGTGACACCGAACTGAGCCAGAAATCAATAACGCTTCACGGCGGGCTCTGCTTTATCAAGTTTTCATCATCCGTCTGGCTCCGCGGGGAGAAGCAGGAGGAGGAGCAGGAGGAGGAGCAGGAGGAGGAGCAGGGGGGGCAGCAGGGGGAGGAGCAGGAGGAGGAGCAGGGGGAGCGGCAGGAGGCGCATCGTAACGTCCCGTATACATCGATGAATTATTCATCTCCCCTTTAGTCTTTTATTTTGTAAAGTGTGCAGGTAAAGTCGGTAAAGAAAATCAATGAATTTCACACATTGATTCTACATTAATTATTTATTCTGGTAGCGCAGGTTGCCATAGGAATAAAATAATATATATATATATATTAAAACTGTTAGAACCACTGAAAGCTGATAGCCCCGCCCACCCAGCCCCAAACTGACACTGAAGGACAAATGTCATGATTTAAGTTTTATTTTAGGTCGTTTTTCCCGAACACTCGTTTTATACTACTGTCCGTATTCTACGGCAGCTCCGCCCCCTCCGCCTGTATCTCCTCCCATGCTCCCCCACCTGCACCTCCTCCCCCCCCCCCGCCTCCTCCCCTCATCTCTCCGGCTGCTGCTGCCCGGTCCGGATTGTCTGCAGCGGACGGCTGGAGATGATGGACATTTAGCTGGGACGGGAGGGACGGGAGGGACGCTGTTGGACTCCGGCGGTACGTATGACGCGCGTCTTACCGAGGACGTGTACTTCCTGTCGTCCCCGACCGCCACGCAGACGGGATCGCATCCGTCTTCATCGTGAATGAAACACTTTTAGATATAAACCTTTCATTTAAATTTGCTTTCCAGCTGATGTTGTTGTTGTTTTCTACTTTTGAAGTTGTGGATTCCTGGAAAACTCTTTCCGGGTTTCGCCTCCTGCTCTCCGAGGCCTCCGTTTGTCAGTAACTGGGAATGTGCTGGTTAAACTGGGACTTCCGTTTGAACGGTTTTGATTTAACAGCTTTTATTTGATGATCCAACTGTTCGCCTTTCCGCTGCTCTTTCCTATTGTCCCTGAACGCATCAGACGAGACGCTTTCCTTCGGGGCAGTTTTCCGGAGGTTCCCTGATCCGGTCTGGATCTTGCCGGATGCAGGATCCGAGCTGTGATGCTCTGGAGGCTGCAGGAGGCGTTTCTGACACGTATCCATATCTTCAGCAAATTGGACGGTCACGCTCATTTTTAATTATTAACGGCCCGTATTTGTCATCCTGCTGATGACATCACAGGCTCTTTGTTGCCGCGGTGACATGTGATCCTGTTCATATCAATGCAGAGACACTGGATACTCTTGTTTGGGGGATCGAGGGTCCGAGGGAGGGAATTAAATGTCCAAAGATGTCCCTGATGGGAGGACGATGCGGCTTTTGTTTAGGTCCAGTCAACCAATGGGAGGACGGATGAGTCCGGTTGGCTCTAATGTTGTGTCTCCTCTCCTCCCGCTCCTCTTTCTCCCCCTCCAGAGCAGGGAGGGGAGTTTTCTCCGCCATGAAACTCGGCAAGATCAAGATTTCTAAAGACTACCACAAGAGAGGAGGTAAAATAAACTACAAAAATGGCCGTTCCTTCTCATTGTAGATAGGTTTAGAAGCACACGATGCATTCAGGAAACAACAGGAAAAATACAAACTTAGACCTGAAATTAATTCCCCTCCCTGATTCGATTTCCAGTTTTATTGATTCTTTTATTTGAATTCTGAAATGTAAAAAAAAAGGTAAAATTATTTTCAGCCATTGCTGTAAGGAAGCAAATCATTCTGATTGGACGAGATTTATACACATAGAGTAAATCATCCAGCTGTTTATTTCATGTCCAGAGGAGCCGGCGGTCCTGGACCTGGACGACCTGGACAGGAAGGCCATGCGTCTCGCCGGGTCTCTGGAGCCCGACGCCGTCTCCCTGGCGTCGGTCACCGCCGTCACAACCAACGTGTCCAACAAGAGGTCTGCTTGAACGTAATCAGAGCTCGGTACCGAATGCTTCCGAATCAAAACGGGTTTGGTTTCCTCCAGGTCCAAGCCCGACATCAAGATGGAGCCGAGCTCGGGCCGCCCGCTGGACTATCAGGTGCGTTCGTGGTCGTCCACCTTCGCTGTGCTTTCAATAAGCTCACCGCTCGCTGCCGCCCGTCAGATCAGCATCACGGTGACCGAGGCCCGGCAGCTGATCGGGCTCAACATGGACCCCGTGGTCTGCGTGGAGGTCGGGGACGACAGGAAGTACACGTCCATGAAAGAGTCGACAAACTGTCCTTATTACAACGAGGTGAGTTCAACCGGTCGAGTGCAGCGTCACGCCGGCTGAGCCGCTACCAGAGCTGTGATGTCATCAGAGCTGTGATGTCACCAGAGCTGTGATGTCATCAGAGCTGTGATGTCATCAGCCTTGAGGAGATCATGTCCTGAGTGTTTTCTTTCCTCTCTGCAGTACTTTGTCTTCGACTTCCACGTCCCTCCTCACGTCATGTTCGACAAGATCATCAAGCTGTCGGTGAGTCGGCGCGTCGTCCCGTCTGCGAGTCGTCTCGTCTGCGAGTCGTCTCGTCTGCGGGTCGTCTCGTCTGCGGGTCGTCTCGTCTGCGAGTCGTCTCGTCTGCGGGTCGTCCCGTCTGCGAGTCGTCTCGTCTGCGAGTCGTCTCGTCTGCGGGTCGTCTCGTCTGCGGGTCGTCTCGTCTGCGAGTCGTCTCGTCTGCGGGTCGTCTCGTCTGCGGGTCGTCCCGTCTGCGGGTCGTCTCGTCTGCGGGTCGTCTCGTCTGCGAGTCGTCTCGTCTGCGGGTCGTCTCGTCTGCGGGTCGTCTCGTCTGCGGGTCGTCTCGTCTGCGAGTCGTCTCGTCTGCGAGTCGTCTCGTCTGCGGGTCGTCTCGTCTGCGAGTCGTCTCGTCTGCGGGTCGTCTCGTTTGCGAGTCGTCCCGTCTGCGGGTCGTCTCGTCTGCGGGTCGTCTCGTCTGCGGGTCGTCTCGTCTGCGGGTCGTCTCGTCTGCGAGTCGTCTCGTCTGCGGGTCGTCTCGTCTGCGAGTCGTCCCGTCGGCGAGTCGTCCCGTCTGCGAGTCGTCCCGTCTGCGAGTCGTTTTGTCTGCGGGTCGTCTCGTCTGCGGGTCGTTTCGTCTGCGGGTCGTCCCGTCTGCGAGTCGTCCCGTCTGCGAGTCGTTTCGTCTGCGGGTCGTCTCATCTGCGGGTCGTCTCGTCTGCGGGTCGTCTCGTCTGCGGGTCGTCTCGTCTGCGCGTCGTCTCATCTGCGAGTCGTTTTGTCTGCGGGTCGTCTCGTCTGCGAGTCGTCTCGTCTGCGGGTTGTCTCGTCTGCACGTCGTTTCGTCTGCGGGTCGTCTCGTCTGCGGGTCGTCTCGTCTGCGGGTCGTCTCGTCTGCGAGTCGTCTCGTCTGCGCGTCGGCTCGTCTGCGCGTCGTCGGCCATCTTTCTCCCGTTTCCATCCCTGCTGTTAAATCAGATTTCTAATTTATTACTAAATCAAGCAATAACTTGATCAGTTTCCTCTTTATTTCCGACGTTCCGTTCTGTTTTCCGTCTCTCCAGGTCATCCACTCCAAAAACCTTCTCCGCAGCGGGACGCTCGTGGGAACATTCAAGATGGACGTCGGGACGGTTTACTCCCAACCCGGTAAACGTCACACTAACAGCTGATCAGGGGACGTCCTCGCCTTGTCCTCACCGAATGACATCGTCCCCAGAGCATCAGTTTTACCACAAGTGGGCCATCCTGTCTGATCCCAATGACATCACAGCGGGGTGCAAAGGTTACATCAAGTGTGACATCGCCGTGGTCGGCAAGGGCGACAACATCAAGACGCCGCACAAAGCCAACGAGACCGACGAGGACGACGTCGAGGGGTAACGAGCTGGAGAAGAGGTACGGGGGCGTTACCACGGAGACTGAGCTGCTGCTTCCCTGCAGGAACCTCCTGCTGCCGGAGGGCATCCCGGCCGAGCGGCAGTGGGCCCGGTTCTACGTGAAGATCTACCGCGCCGAGGGCCTCCCCAAGATGAACACCACCATCATGGCCAACGTGAAGAAGGCCTTCATCGGAGAGAACCGGGACCTGGTGGACCCCTACGTCCAAGTCCAGTTCGCTGGGCAGAAAGTAAAGGGACAAAACGACGTCCCAGGAGACGCCGTATACTGGATACTATATACTCTATATATTATATATACCCTATAATATATATACTCTATATTATAATATATATACCCTATATAATATATACCCTATATAATATATATACCCTATATATTATATATACCCTATATAATATATATACTCTATATATTATATATACCCTATATAATATATACTCTATATTATAATATATATACCCTATATAATATATACCCTATATAATATATATACCCTATATATTATATATACCCTATATAATATATACTCTATATTATAATATATATACCCTATATAATATATACCCTATATAATATATATACTCTATATTATAATATATATAACCTATATAATATATATACTCTATATATTATATATACCCTATATAATATATATACTCTATATATTATATATACCCTATATAATATATATACTCTATATATATATACTCTATATATAATATATACCCTATATGATATTTATACTCTATATAATATATTTGTACACTATACAAAGTACTACAACGACACAAAGATGCCCTTCGTGCTGATGCTCCGGTCCGTCTCCAGGGGAAGACGTCTGTCCAGAGGAGCAGCTACCAGCCCATCTGGAACGAGCAGCTCGTCTTCACGGAGCTCTTCCCCCCCCTCTGCAAACGCATCAAGGTCCAGATACGAGACTCGGACAAGGTCAACGACGTCGCCATAGGAACGTACTTCATCGACTTACGCAAGATATCAAACGATGGTGACAAAGGTAGAACCAGCGCGCCCGCGGGTCTCCATAAATAAACCATGAATAAATGCGTCCTTCAGCTTGTCCCCTTGTCCCCCCAGGGTTCCTGCCCACGCTGGGTCCAGCCTGGGTCAACATGTACGGTTCCACCCGCCAGTACACCCTGCTGGACGAGCACCAGGACCTGAACGAGGGTCTGGGGGAGGGCGTGTCCTTCAGGGCCCGCCTGCTGCTGTCCATCACGGTGGAGGTCCTGGACACCACCTCGCCTGAGACCCTCAGCTCCACCGAGGTGCAGGTGGAGCCCGTCTCCAACATCTCTGAGGTGAGACGAGCTCCTCGATGAAGGTTGAAGCGAGGTTGAAGCTCCGCCCCCCCCCCACCCGTTAATGCTTGTCTTCCTCCTGTCCTCGCCATCAGAGCGCCGCGGGCAGGACGGAGGAGTTCTTCCTCTTCGGCTCCTTCCTGGAAGCCACCATGATCGACAGGAAGATCGGCGACAAACCAATAAGTTTTGAAATCACGATCGGTGAGGCGGCGTTTCCTCCGCCGTCGCTCGTTCCACCGGCTCGCTGTCGAGTTTCCCACCGTCTGCCGAGAATCAGTAGCTGCCATGATCTGCCTGTAGGTAACTATGGCAACCAGATAGATGGAGTGAGCAAGAGCTCGTCGACGAAGAAGAGGAAGAAGAAAGACGGAGAGAGCGAGGAGGAAGAGAGCGAGCTCATCCAGAACTCCAGCGAGGACGAGGCGGACGGGGACGGAGACCTGGTGTCCATCTCCTCCACCCCGCTAATGAGGCCCGTCATCACGGACAGGTCAGGGGTCAAAGGTCGACGGCCGCCTGCGATGTCTTGACCTCTGCGGAGGCGTTCGGGTCACGCTGCCCGGTTCTGTTTGATCCTGTTTCACAGGAACTACTTCCATCTCCCCTACTTCGAGACGAAGCCGTGCGTCTACATCAGAAGCAGGTGGGAGGACCAGAGGAGACGGCTTTACAACGCCAACATGATGGACAAGATCGCCGACAAGCTGGTCAGTCACCATGTCCTCAGCCTCACCACCCGTAGGCTGCCCCCTTCAGGTTGGGGGGAGTCTAAACTGGTCCGCCATTGCTCCCAGTCTGATTTCCGTTCCTCCAGGCGGGCTGGTTGAATCCCGAGCGCTACCAGCGCTAGCTGTTCCACTTCTCTGTAGCCTGTTAGCATGCTAGCCTCAGTCAGTCTCAGGTTGATGGGAGTGGCAGATGAACAGGTAACCCCAGGCTGGTTCTGGTTCTGGTTCTGCCCCAACAGGAGGAAGGCCTGAACGATGTGCAGGAGATCATCAAGACGGAGAAGGCCTTTCCAGAGCGGCGGCTCCGGGGCGTCCTGGAGGAGCTCAGCGTCGGCTGCAGGTCGTTAGCGCCTGTTAGCGGTTAAAGCCTCGAGCGCCTCGGGAGAAACTTGATCTGCTTCCTGTTTGCAGTCGCTTCGTGGCTCTGGCGAACAAAGACGTGAGCCAAGCGGGCCGAACCAAACTGGACCGAGAGCGACTCAAGTCCTGCATGAGGGAGACGGTAAGGCGCGCGTCCACTCATCGGAAGGTTACTGGTTACCATGACTACAGCGTCTTGGACTCCTCCTGCAGGACAGCGTGGGCCAGCAGGCCAAGCAGATCCGGACCCAGGTGAAGAAAAACACAGTGAGAGACAAACTCAAGTTGGTGCTCAACTTCCTGCAGAAGCTGCGCTTCCTCGCCGACGAGGTACGGGCCGTTCCGCAGACCCCCCCTCCCCGCGCGGTCCCGATCGCCCGTCAATCCGTCCCGTCATTGATCCTGCAGCCTCAGCACAGCATCCCGGACGTCTTCGTCTGGATGATGACCAACAGCAAGCGCATCGCCTACGCCCGGATCCCCTCCAGAGACATCCTGTTCTCTGCGGTGGACGAAGAGACGGGAAGGGACTGCAGCAAAGTCAAAGCCGTCTTCCTCAAGGTGCGAGCTCGTCCTTCGGTCCTCGCTCTGACCCGAGGCGTTCCGCTGATTGCCCCGGCTCGTCCCTTTTGTCCACAGCTGCCCGGTAAGAAGGGCTTCGGTTCTGCCGGCTGGACGGTCCAGGCGAAGCTGGAGCTGTACCTGTGGCTCGGCCTCAGCAAGCAGAGGACGGACGTCCTCCACGGGCTGCCCAACGGGTTCGAGGAGACGAGAGCCGCCAGGGCGGGCCCCCCCGTCAGCCTCGTCTACAACAGTAAGGAAGCCCCGAGGACCTCCGGCGGTTTGACGGGTCGGCTAACGGGGCGTCTGTGCGTCCCGCAGTGAAGCAGGTGTTCCAGCTCAGGGCCCACATGTACCAGGCCCGCAGCCTGTTCGCCGCCGACAGCAGCGGCCTGTCGGACCCCTTCGCTCGGGTCTTCTTCTCCACGCACAGCCAGGTCACTGAGGTAGGGTCCCGCCTTGACCGCTCACCGTCGTTGGCTAACCGCGGGTAATCGGGAGTCGTGCGTGCCGCAGGTCCTGAGCGAGACCCTCTGCCCCACGTGGGACCAGCTGCTGGTGTTCGACGGCGTGGAGCTGTTCGGGGAGGCCGGCGAGCTGAGGGACGACCCGCCCATCATCGTTGTTGAGATCTACGACCAGGACACTGTGGTGGGAACGCTAGGTCACGCACGGAACCACAAGGACCACAAGAACATGAATTTATGCGACCTGTGACCCCAAATGCTCATGAAATAATGATCTCGCGTGTAAATCTATTCATCTATTGATCTCGTCAATCGTAATCTGCAGTTTTCTGTGTCGTATTACGCAGTTCTTGCTGCCCACAGGTGTTCCTTTTACCTTTGAGCAATGCTGCCCCCAAGCGGCCGCCGTAGAAACTGCACCCACCACGCCCCGTGTCTAACTCCCACCGCTTGTCCTCCCCGACTGTCCCAACTGCCTTCTGTCCCCCACGTGACGTCCAGGGCAAGGCGGAGTTCATCGGTCGGACGTTCGCCAAACCCGCCGTCAAGATGTGCGACGAGCACTACGGCCCCCCGAGGTTCCCGCCCCCGCTGGAGTACTACCAGGTCTACAGGGGGAACTGCACCGCCGGGGAGCTGCTGGCCGCCTTCGAGCTGCTGCAGGTGACACGCACGCACACGCACGCACGCTCACACACACACACACAACGCCGGACACACGGCGCCATTTGAGGCTCTTTCTCTGTCGTCTGGTCCTCGTCATCACGTCCTTTTGTCCCCCGCCGCTTCAGACGCATTCCTCTTCCTCCTCCTGTGATCTATCTGCTTTCTCTCTCCTTCATGCTCCTCCTCCTCCTCCTGCAGATCCCTTTCGATGAGGAGGAGATCAGGCGAGCTCTGATCGCCGTCCACAGCTTTGATATCCCTCAAATCAAGGTGCTCGTTTCCTCCTGTCTTCGTCGCTCTTCGTCTTCTCACTCACCGGTTCCTGCTCCATCCTTGTTCGACGGCCTTTAGCCTCTGACTCCATCTTTTCTAATCTCACTCCCTCCTCTCTTTCCCTCCTCTCTTTCCTCCCCTTAGATCGGCCCGGGAGGGCGGGCGGGTCTTCCTCCCCTTGAAGGAGCGACGGACTCGGAGCACGGCCCGATCCTGCCGGTACCGCTGGGCATCCGACCCGTCCTGAGTCGCTACCGGATAGAGGTCGGGCTTGAGCGACCGACTCTTCTTCTGCCTCCAGAGATCCTTGTCCCTCAGCTGCCGCTGTTCCTGCTTTCAGGTTCTGTTCTGGGGCTTACGGGACCTGAAGCGGATCAACCTGGCTCAGGTGGATCGGCCCCGCGTCGACATCGAGTGCGCAGGTCGAGGCGTGCAGTCGGTCCTCATCCAGAACTACAAGAAAAACCCCAACTTCAGCATCCTGGTCAAATGGTTTGAGGTGGTGAGTGCGGCTAACGCTAGCGCTAGCGCATGAGCCGCTTCCCCGTCTCACCTGTGTCTCGCCTGTGTCTCGCCTGCGTCTCGCCTGCGTCTCGTCTGCGTCTTCAGGACCTGCCGGAGAACGAGCTCCTCCACCCTCCTCTCAACATCCGGGTGGTGGACTGCCGGGCGTTCGGCCGCTACATCCTGGTGGGCTCGCACGCCGTCACCAGCCTGAGGCGCTTCATCTACAGCACCCCGGACAAGACGACCGCCAGCTGGGCCTCCGCAGGTGACGGAGCCGCCGCCACGGGGAGCTTCTTGTTCCCGTCTTCACTCCGGGGTTCCTCCGGCGCGTTTAAATATTTCAGCTCCTCTCTGGAATAAATGTCCTGATTGTCCTGCTTGCTGTCCTGATCTCCTTCTCCTTCTCCTTCTCTCCTCCTCTCCTGCACATCCTCCCTCCTCTCTCCTGTCCTCGCCCGCCTCCTCTTGCCGTCTAAACCTTCTTGGCCTCCCTCAGCTAAGCTAATGAACGGCTATATGGTCCTCGCTAATGGCGGCTCCCAGCCTCGCTCCTCACCCATCCTTTCCTCCCGCACCCTCTCTCGCCCCGCAGGTGACATCATCGTCACCATGGACACGGAGCCAGCGGTCCGAAAGATGGACACGCTCGTCAAGCTGGACGCCGTGAGTTTGTGTTTCTACCCGCCCCTGTCCACCTGCCGCTCCTTCCTGTGTGTATTAACCCTTTGTGTTGCTTTGCGTGGCGCCCGTAGACGTCCGACGCCGTCGTTAAAGTCGACATGGTGAGTGACGAATAGAAGACCTTAACGTGAAGAAGAGAAACGCCGAGCGTCACCCGAGTGTCTTTCCGCAGACTGAGGAGGAGAGCGACAAGAAGAGGAAGAAGAAGAAGAAGAAGGGAGGCGTGGAGGAAGAGGAGGAGGTGGATGAACGCGTGCTCGACTGGTGGTCCAAGTATTTCGCCTCCATAGAGACGCTGAAGGAGGTTCGGATGTTCTCGCGCGTTTCCCACGACGACACGGGCGCAGATCCGATCTGAACAAAGAGAGATGATTCCACTTAGTCTGGAATCGTAACCGGATCATCTGAAGCGGTTCCAGGGTTAGGGGGTCCGGTAGGAACCGGGACCCATGTGTGAATAACATCAAAGCCAGAGTCGGCTTTGAAATGAACCTTTTCACTGATCTGATTGGCTGTATACCCACTAAAGGGGGCGGGTCTGCGCCTGTGATCACCTGCGTCTCTCCGAGTCTCTTACGGTTGCTCCTCGCGCCTGAAGGATCTCTCCTGGTTTTGCAGACCCTCCGAGCCCAGGAGGCGGCGCAGACCGAGTCCGAGGACCGGGAGGACCTGGAGATAGCGGCGGCGACCACAGGTATGCAGCGCCGTTAAATCCACCTGTCCATTTCCTGGCGTCCACGTTAGATATCATACCGGATTTCCTTCTTCCGAAAGGCTCCCGGGCAAAAGACAAGGGCAGAGACAAGAAGGGCTCCAGGGACAGGAAGAAGGGCCCGGCCGCCGACGGCGCCGACAGGCGGCCGCTCAAAGGGAAAGTGGACGAGCTGCTGGTGAGCGGGTCGCTCACGGCCGCGGCGGCGGGGCGGCGTGCAGCCAGAGTCACGGGGCGTGGCCGTCGGTGTGTGTGCAGGTGTACGACAAGGAGCTGGAGGGCGAGTACGGGAACTTCGAGGACTGGCTCCACACCTTTAACCTGTACAGAGGGAAGGCCGGCGCCGACGACGAGCACGCTCTGGACGACGACAGGATCGTCGGCAGATTCAAGGTTCGGAACGGACGGGACGAACCCAGCCGGTCCGGATCGGGATCGCTCACCACGTTTTTCCTGTCGCCCAGGGATCGCTGTGCATGTACAAGCTGCCGCTGTCCGATGAGGTCACCAGGGACGCGGGGTTCGATCCCAACATGGGCATGTTCCAGAGCATTCCGCACAACGACCCGATCAACGTCCTGGTCCGCGTCTACGTGGTCCGGGTGAGCGCCGGGCCAAAGCGCTCCGGGAACGGGAACGTTCAAGGAACCGCTCCCTGAGGGTTGCTCTTCTCGCATCAGGCTACGGACCTTCATCCCGCCGACATCAACGGGAAGGCTGATCCGTACGTCGTCATCAAGCTGGGAAGGTCGGAGGTCAAGGACAAAGAGAACTACATCTCCAAACAGCTCAACCCCGTGTTTGGGAAGTAAGTGGAGGGGAATGCTCTCCGTCCGGCCGCGCCCGTCTCGTCTTACCCCGCCCCCGTCTGCCCTCAGGTCGTTCGACATCGAGGCCACGTTCCCCACGGAGTCCATGCTGACGGTGTCCGTGTACGACTGGGACCTGGTCGGGACCGACGACCTGATCGGGGAGACCAGGATCGACTTGGAGAACCGTTTCTACAGCAAGTACCGAGCCACCTGCGGCGTGTCGTCCGGCTACTCTGTGTGAGTCACCGCGAGCGCGGAGACGAGACGAGCTGCTCTGGGATTGGTTGATCCGTGATCTCCTGCTCCAGCCGCGGCTACAACGCCTGGCGGGACCCCCTGAAGCCCAGCCAGATCCTGGCCAAACTCTGCAGGGACGGCAAAGTCGACGGGCCTCATTACGGGCCGGGAGGCAAAGTCAAGGTGGCCAAGCGGATCTTCCTGGGCCCCACGGAGATCGAGGACGAAAACGGTACGCTGGGATCGGTCGGTTGGTGCCCAGAGTCCAGCGCCGGACCGTTGTCTTTCTGTCCTGCTCCCAGGCCTGAAGAAGCAGACGGACGAGCATCTGGCTCTGACGGTGCTGAACCACTGGGAGGAGGTCCCCAGGGCGGGCTGCAAGCTCGTCCCGGAACACGTGGAGACCCGGCCCCTGCTGAACCCGGACAAACCCGGGATCGAGCAGGTGGGACAGGAGCTGGCGTCCGTGCGGCGTCCCTCGGGGGGGGGACGGAGACGGGCTTGACCTGTGTCTCTTTGCGTTTCAAAGGGCCGGCTCGAGATGTGGGTGGACATGTTCCCCATGGACATGCCCGCTCCTGGACCCGCCATCGATATATCGCCACGGAAACCAAAGAGGTGGGCGGGGGGGGGGGGGGGGGGTATGCAAATATTGCTACAAATTAAAGATTAAATTAAGAATAACAGCCTATTTCCACCCCCCAGGTATCATGAAGGTGAGACTGTCTGAGTAGCGAGGCCCATTTAATACCAAGAATAAGTCCAGCTGTGTGTGTGTGTGTGCCCCCCCCCCACCCCCCCACCCCCCCAGATATGAGCTCAGGGTGATAATGTGGAATACAGACGAGGTTATACTGGAGGACGATGATTACTTCACTGGGGAAAAGTCCAGTGACATATTTGTCCGGGGGTAGGTACGGCGGGACGGCGAGCCCCGTCTGTTGCCGTTAACCATTTTTTCTGTGTGCGTTGTGGTGTCTGTGGCGTGTCTCCTGTCTGTCCCCCGTCCTGTCTGTCCCCCCCCCCGTCCCGTCTCTCTCCCCCGGCCCGTGCTGTGATGCCGTCTAGCTTTGAGCTTCGTGTTGTTATTTGGAACACTGATGACGTAATTCTAGAAGACGATGCTTTCATGACAGGAGAGAAGATGTCTGACATCTATGTCAGGGGGTAAACACACGATTCCATCGCATGGCTCGTACCCCCCCCATCCACACCCCCTTCCTGTCTCACCCCTCCACCCCCAGCACGTTTCCGAGTCGGGATCAAACTTTGCCTCTCATCTCACATTCTTTATGCTTTTAATTAATCGTCAAGTGTGAAGGATTTCGGAGCAGAAATGAAATTATTATTATTATTAACCTGTTTATAATCATTATTTAATCATACGCAGAAACGAATCTCTTATTGGAATCATGTGAATCACGTGCAGCGCGTCTACGGCAGCCCAGAGTGGACAAACGACTTGCTCTTTTGATTGGTTGCAATCTGCCGCGCCACCGCTAGATGGCACCAAATCCCCACACTGACGTTTAAATGGGAGCAGCTTGTTTTGTGGTTTGATCCAGATTGTAAACTTCACACGAAGCCTGATTATGTTTCTCGTTTTAATTTAAACACCTTTGGAGCTTCGTGCACGTGTGTCGGGAAGAACACGCATGACGTCATCACTTTGTCACGACGTTTTCAGATTCAGTTACTTTTATTTAAAGACTCAAAAAGGGATGTGGGACGCGACCCCGGAGGGCGTCGTCGTCACAGGTCCTTTAAGGCTCGGCCTTTCATTTAGTGCTGACAAAAAAACATCTGCTTTTTATTTTTATTTTATTTAAGATTTAGGCTGCATTCCTATCAAAGAAGTGATTTCAGCTTCCTTCCTGTCAGACTCGCTCATCTGCTCCAGATTAAACTCAGATTATCTGCATCCAGATACTGGAGATGTTCTACTCGTCTCCATGACAACACAAAGAACTGGTGGTGATGCGTCGTTGTCCACGTATTTAAATCAAAACTTTATTCAGAGTTTGCTCCGATGGCGACTGGGAGGTTACCATGGCGACGGCCTCGACTTGTTTCGCTGCTTGAAATCTTTTCTTGGCGCAAAAAAATCATTTTTCTGTCTGCATGGCGTCTAAAAAACAGCGTGAAGCTCCAACGCCAAATCAGGTTTCTAGAGTTTATGCATCATCACACACACACACACACACACACACGCACACACACACACGCACACACACACGCACGCACACACACACGCGAACGTGATTTGGTTTTGCGGGTTCACATTGCGTTTCGATTCTGACCAATTAGCATCATCTCTCTTGTTGGCAGCCTGGTTCTTTAAACCAAACTAAATTAATGTCACTAAATTCCCGCGCTGCATGACTGATGAGTTAAATCGCATTTATCCCCTCCTCTCATATTGATCCCGGGGGGTCGACCTAATCCAGTTTGCCCCCTCCCCAGGTGGCTGAAGGGGCAGCAGGAGGACAGGCAGGACACGGACGTTCACTACCACTCCCTGACGGGCGAGGGCAACTTCAACTGGCGCTTCGTCTTCCCCTTTGACTACCTGATGGCCGAGGAGAAGATTGTCATCTCCAAGAAGGAGTCCATGTTCTCCTGGGACGAGACCGAGTACAAGATCCCTCCCCGCCTCACGCTGCAGGTCTGGGACGCCGACCACTTCTCTGCGGACGACTTCCTGGGTGAGGACCAATGAGGATTCAGATGTTCAGAGCTTCTGTTCAGCTGAAACTGAAGCCGACTGCCGCCGCACGCAGGGGCGATCGAGTTGGACCTGAACCGGTTCCCCCGCGGCGCCAAGACGGCCAAGCAGTGTTCCCTGGACATGATCCGAAGCGAGCAGGAGCTGCCCACCATCTCCATCTTCAAGCAGAAGCGGGTCAAGGGCTGGTGGCCGTTCGTAGCCCGGGACGAGAACGACGAGATGGAGCTCACGGTAAGAAACACGGGATTAGGATGAGTAGGAAGCACGGGATTAGGATGAGTAGGAAACGCGGGATTAGGATGAGTAGGAAGCACGGGATTAGAATGACTAGGAAGCACGGGATTAGGATGAGTAGGAAGCACGGGATTAGGATGACTAGGAAGCACGGGATTAGGATGAGTAGGAAACACGGAATTAGGATGAGTAGGAAACGCGGGATTAAGATGAGTAGGAAGCACGGGATTCGGATGAGTAGGAAACGCGGGATTAGGATGAGTCGGAAACACGGGATTAGGGTGACTAGGAAGCACGGGATCAGGATGAGTAGGAAACACGGGATTAGGATGAGTAGGAAACGCGGGGTTAGGATGAGTAGGAAACACGGGATTAAGATAACTAGGAAGCACGGGATTATGATAAGTAGAAAGCACGGGATTATGATAAGTAGAAAGCACGGGATTAGGATGAGTATGAAGCACGGGATTAGAATGACTAGGAAGCACGGGATTAGGATGAGTAGGAAGCACGGGATTAGGATGAGATGATTGTCTTAAAATGCTGGGACGAAATCACCATCTACTTTCTATGATGTCATTGCAGGGTAAAGTAGAGGCGGAGCTTCATCTGGTGACGGCAGAGGAGGCGGAGAAAAGTCCCGTGGGTCTGGGACGAAATGAGCCCGACCCCCTGGAGAAACCAAAGTAAGATGTTCTAATGACTCTAATGAGGAGCGTCCGTTAGCGCGTCCGTTAGCGCGTCCGTTAGCGTTCCTTCTCAGTGACTCATTCTCACCAGCGGACCAATCACAAGCCCCCTCCCTGCCGCTGTTGCACTCTCACTTTTTCCCTCCTGCCATCTCTTCAACTGCCCCCCCGTCTCTCTCCTCCCTTATGTGTGTGACTCCTCCCGTCTCCTTTGACTCTCTTCCTGTCACACACCCCCCCCCCCCCCCAAGTCGTCCGGACACCAGCATCATGTGGTTTCTGAGCCCCCTGAAGTCCATCCGTTACTTCATCTGGCACAACTACCGCTGGCTGATCCTCAAGGTTCTGGTTCTGGTGCTGCTGCTGCTCATGCTGGGCCTCTTCCTCTACTCCATCCCGGGCTACCTGGTCAAGAAGCTGCTGGGGGCCTGACCTGCCGGTAGCTCCGCCCCCTCCTTGCTGTCTCTGCTTGTCTATCTAACGCCTTCCTGGACTGTCCTGTCCCGCTTCTTCTCTCACCTTCCTCTGTTGCTTTAGCTATGAGTTAGCATCACCACCCATCGTCCACCCATCGTCCATCCATCGTCCACCCATCGTCCATCCATCGTCCATCTTTCGTCCATCCTTCGTCCATCGTCCCTCAGCACATTCCTTGTGCTTCAGGAGTTCTTCATGTCCGTCTTCCCTCCCAAACATGAGATGAACCATTACTGACTCTGGCTGTCTCTCCCCCCCCCCCCACCTCCCCACCCCCCCTCCTCTACAGTCGTCCGGACACCACCTTCCTGTGGTTCCTGAGCCCGTTGAAAGCCATCCGCTACCTGGTGTGTAACCGTTACAAGTGGCTGATCATCAAGGTGGTGCTGGCGCTGCTGCTGCTCGTCATGCTGGGCCTCTTCCTGTACAGCATGCCGGGCTACCTGGTCAAGAAGCTGCTGGGGGCCTGAAGCTGGGGGGGGGGGGGGGGGGTGTCGTTTGATTTGTCTATCCAGGCCTAGCCCAACTAATCTAAAGATCTGTATCTGGACTCGTCCTTGAAGTGACCGAGGACCAAACATTGAGCTCAGAGATGTCTTTTTTTTTTTTTTTAAGAGTTCAATTTGGCTGCAAATGTCACAATATATTTGCAAATAATCGTTGTATGAAATACTTCATATTTATCATGAGCGGCAGAAGCGCACAAGCACAAAGAATAAAACTGATTTCTTGCAACGAACGATTCGACTGAATCCGATCGGATCCCCGGAGAGGAACGAAGCGCCTGAAACGGTTCCTGTTTTCTACCAGACTTTCTACTTCTGCATGCGTCACGTGACTCCTGAGGTCACGCGTGTTAGCATGACGCCTCCCAAACCGAGCCAGCAGCCCTGTTAGCACTAAGCCCAACGCAGGACTGTGATTGGGGGGGGGGGGGGGGGGGGGCAGGTTTCCTTCACATTTGCCTGCTTTGACCCACGCTGTGTTAGTCTCCGTGGATTGCGCGTGTCATCGGTTCCAGACTCATCGCTTGCACTTGAATTCGTGTTTGTGTCCGTTGAAAAGTGTGCAATATTTATTTCTGACTGTTTTTGGCAGTTTCAAATAAAGTGACTCTGAAGCTGAGCTTGGATGTTTCATGTTAGCGACGAGTCGCGTCGCTAAGAGCCTGAAGGATTCTTTCTAAGTTTGAACTTGATGCTTGATGTTTCCAGCTAGCAAAGCGACCAAACCTTTTATTAAACCACTAGGGGGCAGTAAGCAGCTTTACCTTCATTTTATTCATCAAAATGTGGATTTATACAAGTCATTAAATATTCAGTCTTTGGACTGTCCCTCTGTCTCTGTCATCGGCAGCCTCTTCTTGGCGACTTCGTAGATTATATCTGAAACGAGACGGACACGTTTGGTCACCGTAATGTCCAGAAGGAGCCTCTAGAGGGCGCCCCGCTCACGTTGTACAGGTGGACCGACATCAAATGAAAGCGTCTCCTCTCACCGTCCAGAAGCCGCCTCGCTGCTGCCTTCTTCACCAAACGCTCGTTGACCTGCTCCGTCAGCCACGGCATGAAGTTAGTCCTCACGTCTGAAACCAGAGCCACAAACGGGAGAGACGTTGAGCGGACGGAGCGGACAGGGACAGGGACGGGGGCGGGGGCGGGGGACACTGACCGTCCTCCACGGGGTCGTAGAAGAAGCCGTCGCTCCTCAGGGAGGTGAAGGTCGTCGGCACCAGGCTGGCCAGGTACTGCCGGCTGAACGCCCTGGCAGCGATCTTCTCTGCAACCTCTCGTTCTCTCTCCAGCGCCTCCCTCTGCTGGGCGACCCGACGCTCCTGGGGGGGGAGACGTGGATTCTTCAGCAGAACACTGGGCTACCTCTGTGGGTTCTGTGACGCTGCGACGTCGAGTCCGACGTTGGGTTTCTGGAGCGTCTGCATACGTTCTCTTCTTTGCGCCGCCGCTCCGCCTCCTGAAGCCGCTGCACCTCCACCTCCTCGATGCTCCGGAGCTCCCGGAAGGCCCTCTGCTGGGCCCTCAGGCCGGCCAGCTCCTCCTCCTCCAGCACCTCCAGGAGGGACTGCTCCACCGTCTTCCCCACCAGGACCTCCAACAGCGGCTGCACCTCCCTATCGAAGTCAAACAGCTGCAGAGGATGGGGGGGGGGAGATGTGAACGCGTTTAATCCAACCTGCAAACATCAAACAAACCGGCCCCCGATGGAGGCGCTAGAGCCCGGCTCCAGATCGAGAGCACCGTTTGAACGCGGTCACCTACGTCCCCCTCCTCCACCTGCGTGGCGGCGTCCTGGCCGGTTTGGGCCGGTACGAATAACGGACTTGCGGGTCGGTCCAGGAAGTCGTCGGTCTGGCACTGAGTGTCGCTCAGCTCGATCACGCCGCTCAGCTCCTCGAGGTAACGCTCTGGAAGCAAAGGTCAGCGGGACCAATGAACGACGCCGCAGACGCCAAAGCTCTGGAGTGGTTCCGGCGGACGTCCCGGACCTGTCTGGACGTCGATGTGCCGGCGGCCCGGCACGGGCTCCGGCGTGGACGGCCCGAGCCACGCCGTGACGCGTTTCCTGTTCGCCTCGTAGCGTCTCTGTGTTTCAGCGCCGTCTGGCGGAGTCGCCTTTGAACGGCGGGTGAGACTCGGTGTCAGTGAAAGCAGAGATCCGGCATCCGGCGAGCCAAAGGGACGCTCGTACGTACGGCCGGAACCGGAACGGTGCGCTGGGCGTAGGTGTTTCCTCGGACCACGCGCCGGTCGTGCATGATGTTCCCATAGCTAGCAGGATTCCTGGGGAGAGACAGCGGATACTAGCTAGTTAGCGCGTTAGCTCGTTCTGACGGCAGTTAGCTCGTAACAGTGAAACGCTGATTACTCTTCGGACGGAGGTTCTCTGTTTCTGGGCCGGTTCTCCACGAGTCTGGGTCGGCTGGAGAAGGTGTAACACCCGCCCGGGTCTCTCTTGCTCCGCGAGTCGGAAGCCATTCTCAAACAATCAGGAACGTTCGCAACAGTTCAGCCTCCGAATTGTTATAGCAACTGTATCCAGGAAGTCAGGAAGTCGCCTACGTCACTTCCGCTTGAAACGCGACTAATATAATTAATCGCCTCTTCTACGTCAAATACATTTTAATTTTTAGCACTACGTACTTTGTTATACTAATAAATTGTATATTAGTATGATTATTATTTACCAGATAATTTCAGAAATTAATTAAAAATAGTATTTTTTCAGAGATCTGGACGGATGTTCCACCTCCTCCAGTCGACCCAGACCCGTGGAGAACCGGTCCAAATACTAAGAACCCCCGTCCAAAGAGTAATGACTCTTTCTTTCCATTAGTACCGGTTTCAGTATTACTGCTGTCAGAACTAGCTAACTAGCTAATCGAGGCTAATTGTGGCTGATGTCAGAGGTCGCCGAGCGTTCGGTGAAAGAAGCAGCGAGACGGCTTCTGGACACTGAGAGGACACGCTTTTATTTGATGACTGTCCAGATGCCATTCCACGCTTATGAAGCTGAAACATCAGGACGGAGCGGTGGAGCAGCGGGTAGCGCTGATGCCTGACATGTTCTTCCCGTTCCTGCTTGGGTTCTATCCGGGTTCCACCGGCAAAAACATGCAAATCGGGGGGGGGAATTTGTCTCTAAATTCTATCTGTGACCTTGTGAGGAACTGGTCCAGGAGAGCGTCTCCTGCAGGAGCAGCCTCAGCTCCTGGTTCTGATGCTCCAGGTTCTGGGTCTGGAACGCGAGCTCAGAGAACGCCGTCAAGACCGTCCTGGGAACACAGAGGAGGAGGACGTTGGTTAGAGTGTGTGTGCGCATGTGCGTGTGTGTGCGCGTGCGCGTGTGTGTGCGTGTGCGCGTGCGCGTGCGTGTGTGTGTGCGTGTGTGCGTGCGCGTGCGTGCTACTCACTGGTGCTGCTCTAGCGCGTTCTCCTCCATGTCCCACAGCTTCTGTTTATCCTCTGGGATCACGTT
>NC_090916.1:9423703-9464638 GCF_040956055.1 Brachionichthys hirsutus
GACAGAGAAGAAGAGAGGTGGCGAGTGCTGATGCATCATCGAGGTGGGGGGGGGGTCTGACCCCACCTCCTCGTTCCTACCTGAGGCTCGGGTAAACCTTTGTGTTTACCTGGGGTTTGTAAGGTTTAAGATCGTTTCCCTGTTAAAAGGCAACTTCAAACCCTCAGAGCTGCCGGTAGTTTCCTGCAAGTTAAGTTATATTTGTATATATTTTGCATGCGTGTTTGAACGCGATACTTTATGCACACTTGGTCCGTTTCTGTAAGAAGGCGTCGAGTAGAGACCGAATTGCTGCGTCTTTCTCTGCAGATCCACAGAAGCTGAATCAGCAAGTCTCAGCCGTTAGGAAGGCGTGTTGAAGCCGTCCCTTCTCTGTGCTTATCTTTGTTCTCCTGTCTTTCACCACGTGCCATGCCCCCCCCCCCCCCCCCCCCCGCCCATCTGATGCGAGTAGCTGGGCAGAGAGAATGCCCTGCAGTGAGTTTCTGTGTCTGGCTGTGTGTTTATGAGGGCATGAAATCGCTCCAGAGCCCTGAGGCACATGGCGCACCGTCCCGCCGTCCCAGACAGAGTCTTCCTCTCTCCTGTCCTCGGATCTCCGGCCGTCCCCGACCCGCTGCGGCGGCGCGCGTTTGTTCATCATTCAGTCAGTCCCTCTGGGCCGCTGAGGAGAGGAACCGATACCCGGAGGGTCTCCAAAGGGCTCCGTAGATGACGTCAACGGGACACGTGAATCCGAAACAAGCGCACCCAAGTCTCGAAGAGTGGGCATAACTCGTTTACTCCAGGCATTTGAACCTGAAAGGGCGCTGACATAATGAAGGCTTTGTGTCCGCTGTGGATATGCAGGCCTCGTGTGTACTGGGGGGGGGGGGGGGGGGGGGGCTCTGGGCTCAGCTGTTCTTCCCCCCCTCTCACTCTCCCTCTTTCTTGCCTTTCTGGAGGAAGCATTCAGGCCAGAGCAGAGAAAAGGCAGTGGGCCTCCTCGTCTTCCTCCATATCTTCGGCACGCTGGGGGTGGGGGGGGGGCAGTGTCGGAGCTCATGTGACTTGGCTTGGAGAGAGTGAAGTGAGCAGTCCCGCCCTGTTACTACCAAGGCCGGGATGAACAAGACCAGAAAGCCTCCGACTGAAAATAGAAACGGCGACGCTTCAGAGTTAACAGCCAATGACAGACGGCGATCCGTAGAAACGGCGACGCTTCAGAGTTAACAGCCAATGACAGACGGCGATCCGTCGTAGAGGAAGCAGCGCCGGAACAAAAATGTTACGGAACCAAAAGATGCATTTTGATCTCCGCTGTTCTTCGTCACTAAGGTGCTACGAAGACGAGTTGCCGATCACATGAACGCGCCGCTGAAGCGATCCCGGGCCGCACCAAACCCGATACGATGAGCACCGAGAGATTCCGACATCAGGTTTCGTCTTAGAGCCTGGCGTTGCTTGGCTGCAGGTTGCCAGGGATACCTCCTCCTCCTCCTCCTCCTCCTCCTCTGTGGGAGCATCACACAATCGAAAGGTGTGGGCGTGGGAATGTGGGCGAGAGTTTCCCCACCGTGTCGGACTGCAGGTGGCGTTCAGCCAGTCACAGACGCCGACGGCGAATCTTTGGCGCTTTCATTGGCTGCTTTACTTCACTGGAGTCTGTCGTTTAAAAGGCGTAACCTTTAGGGGTTAACGTCTTGAGGTTTGTGAGCTACTGCTAGAAACGGAAAAGCGTTGGGAACATGCGGATTTGGGAAGCGCCATCCGTCCAGGCTGCCGCTTCGGATGATTCTGCGAGGCTCTGACGGTTCGGGGACTATTTTCGGTCCGGGAGGTCGGTCTGGGGGGGGAGGGGGCGGCGAGCATTAGCCAGCATTAGCCTTCATCTGTCTGGAGGCGGAGCGCCGGAACATGCGAGGAGCGGTTCTACTCCCGTCTGAGTCTCCTTCCTCCCTTCTGACTCCCGTCTACCCCCCCCCCCCTTCCTCCCATCTACCCCCCCCCCCCCCTTCCTCTCGTTCTGTCTGCCCCCGTATGATCGCTGAAAACTGTACGGAGACAGTGCAAGCGCTCCGCCAAGAGCCAGCGACGCCATTGGCCGGCTGTCTCTCCACCCCCCTCTCCTTATTGGCTGCGGGCCTCAGCATAGGAGGCAATCAGCTGGGTGGAAGCGTATGTAGGTCAGCGGCGGCGGCGGTGTGAGCCTCGCTGCTCGCCGTACCCATCCTCCACTAACCGGCTGCTGTGCTGACTGGCCGCCGACCAACTTTCAGAGAGAGGGAGAGCAAAGGGGGAGAAAGTGGGGGAGGGATGGCTTTGCTGGCGCCCTGTTGCACGCCGAGTCAAGCAGGTCGAGAGTTTGTTTGACGTGAGTTTCCTGAATAAGAATGAAGGAGCGTCGTTTCTGCTCCAGACGCCGATCCTCCTCGCCGCCGACACGGGACGCTTCAACCCGCCCACCCCCCAGCTTCGCCGGCGTACGCCAGTGAATAATTCATGCTAACCCAAATTCTTCCACGGTGCTTACGCTGCGCCCGTGTAAGTGGCGCCCCCCCCCCCCCCCCGGCGTCGCCCGTGGTAGTCAGACAGTAAAGTCTTGGCTTTATTGCTCCCTCTGCAGCGGTGCCTGTCTGCACTCTAACAGCCGCCTGCAGCAGCCCCTCCCTCTCCACGCAGCTCGCCCCGTTACGCCCGCCCGCCTTTCTTTTAATAGAAACCCCTTATTTCACGCAGCGGCGCCCGTTGCAATGCTGCCGAAGCGAGCTCATCGACATTCCTGCCTGTCTGGCTTCTTAAAATCTCACCTTCATCCGACCGAACGCGTTGTGAAGGATGAGGAGGAGTCTTCCTCGCCGGCCCACCGTCGGGGTCGGGGTCCAGGATCAGGCGTTCCAGGGTCTTCATGATGTGTGAAGTCAACGCCGCTGCTCTGCCGCATTGGGGGGCGTCGTCCACAGAACAGGAACCCCCTGAAGGCCGATGCAGGACTCCACACAGCTGGGGTGCACTGGCTTTGAGCCCCCCCCCCCCGGCTGACCCCGTCAGGGCCTGCCGACTCGCCTGTGAGAAAGGCTTTCAGCTGGTTTGAGGACGGCGGCGGCGAAAGGTCAGAGGATGGGGAAAGGTCACGCCTGAGACCCCCCCTCCCCCCCCCTGTCATTTCATCACGCGCCTCCTTTATTTTAGCCCCTTGTAGACGCAGATTAGCGTTTCGGCGTTAAACGGGTCACACGGCGTTCAGGTTGCCGTGTAGCGCCGGTTCTAAGCACGTGGAAGCCCGCGAGCTCACTCTGTCTTCCTCCCCCCCCCTCCCTCTGGTTTACAAGGCCGTCACACACAAGCGCCGGAGGATTGCCAGACACGCCCCTTTCAGAGGCGCTCAGCCCCGCAGGTCCTCGCGGCGAGCATGTGTTCGGCTGAAAGCCAAGGCTTTTGGAGCTCTTACATTTTCTTCCTCCTCGGAGAAAAGAAAGTGGAGGTGGAAAAACAAAAAGCGGTGGAGTGGGGGGGGGGAATCTGGCCTGCAGCCAGCCGGGTCCACCGAGCAGCTTTTGTGCAGAGAGTTGACTTAGAAAGGAGCTTTCAGAGGCCGAGAGAAAAGAGTGGGAGATGGGAGAAAGATATGGAAGGGAGCAGAGGGGGGGGCAAAAGAGGTACGGAAAAATGGGACAGGACGGACGAATAAAGAGGACAGAGAAAATGAGAAGCGGGAGGAGGACTTCATTCAGTGGCTTGTAGTCCAGATTCAGAGGTCCGGTCCATGCATGCGTCTGCTAGCATGTTAGCACGTACTATAGAGAACGCACGGGACAGCGGGGTAGCTGTGTGGTCGCCAGTGTGGGGGGGGGGGGGGGGGGGCTGTTCACGTGTATGTGTGTGTGTGTGAGCACTGAGAGAGC
Organism: Brachionichthys hirsutus; assembly: GCF_040956055.1. Classification (NCBI taxonomy): domain Eukaryota; kingdom Metazoa; phylum Chordata; class Actinopteri; order Lophiiformes; family Brachionichthyidae; genus Brachionichthys; species Brachionichthys hirsutus. Next base: position 9,427,588 of record NC_090916.1, read on the forward strand.
TAGGACAGAGAGGAGGATGAAGGAGGGCCCCGGTGAACCCACGGCGTGGGGGGGTTAGTTCACGTGAAAGTAAACACCGATAATAATATTCAGCCTGGTCAGGCTCCGCTAATGAAATTCCTTCAGACTCGCCATGGCGCTGAGGGTCACTTCAAGCGGTGAGGAGGCGCAGGAGGCGCAGGAGGTGCAGAACATAAACATGGAGTTTAATTTGCTCCCCTGCTTGTTTCACCGACAGAAGGTCTCTGGTGGAAGCAGTGGAGGGAGGCGGGTGGGGTGAAGGAGCGGCGCAGGGAGGAGCCACATTTTTCTTTCAAAATCTTTTTATTATTTTATTATGAACACATAAAACATTGAAGTACAGCATGTACAAATACTCATACACATACAATGTACACATATCCATACACACTTACATTGATAATTAAAATAATAAAAACTGACACCAACAATGGACAAAAAAAAAAAAAAAAAAAAAAAAGGGGGGGGGGGGTCAAGCCAGTCATATCTATGCATTTGTATGTTTATTTCTGTTTATTTTTGCTGAAGTACTCCAAAAACGCATCCCACGTCAAATAAAAGTCATCTACCCTCCGTTTCAGTTCGAATTTAATCTTCTCCAATTGAACGTGCTTCATTACATCATTTAAGAGATTTAAGTAGGACGGAGGTTTTTTTTTGTTTCCAGTTTAATAGGATCAATCTCCTAGACAACACTGTAACAAATTTAATAACCGTTTTTTGCCTGTTCGAGAGACCAGTCAAGGCTGAGGGAACTCCAAATAATGCCAACACAGGATCAGGCTGTAGTTGTGTCTGACAAATGTTCGACAACAAGTTAACTATCTTGGCCCAATAAGGCATTATGTCAGGACACTTCCAGAACGTATGAGCCAGTGTGGCCACACCGGTCACAAGCAGTGTTCACCCCTGGAAACATTTTGGAGAGCCGCACTTTAGAGAGGTGTAGTCTGTGCAAAACTTTGAACTGCAGAAGTCCATGCCGAGCACAAACTGAAGATGAGTGGACGTTGACCTGAGCTGCAGTCCATGGAGAGGCAGTGATGTTTATCCCGATATCCTGTTGCCAGGCCTCCTTTAGATGATCAAGTGAAGGCATGTATTCTTTGTCTGATATTTCGCGACGCATTTTAGAAATTGAACCTTTTTTCAGCGGGTCTTTTGAGAGTACAGTGTTCATCTCGGAGTCAGGGGGCCGAGAGGGGAAACCAGAGAATTTTGCTTTAACAAAGCTACGAGTTTGTAGGAGCCACATTTTTTATTGTAATCCCAAGGGGCGTGTCCTGCATCGACCTCTACCTCCGTCTTCTGTGGTTTGATATTTCTTCCAAGGCATAAAGTTTGCTTGCAGACAGAAGTCAGCGCTAGCGTCCGGCTCGCTGTTTCTGACTCCGCCCACAGCTGCGCGTCAAAGTCCGAGTTCAGGTTCTGTGACATCGTGTCCTTTCAGTCAAAGCAGGAACTGTAATGGAGTTTATTTTCGTTCTTTTTTTCTGGGCGGGGGCTTAGCCTGGACTCGGCGTGAGGATTTAAGCTGACGCGGCGGTTTGGCAGGACGGCGACGTCATCGCTTCTGGCGATTAATAGATTAACAGAAACGCAAGTGGACCTAAAGCTCAGCGCGCGCACACACACACACACACACACACACACACACGCGTTTCTGATCAGCCGTGATCACCCTGGCGAGCGGCCGACCGGGTGGCAGCAGGCGCTTTACTGACCGCCAGATCTCCATTTGTGTGTGAGCAGCCTCGACGACCGGTCAGAACACGCCGATCCTGATTCTGGGTCGTGACACGCGATCCACCGGGACACGCGTCTGGCACGGTTCCGCTATAGTGGGACATCCAGCACCCAGGCAGCTTGTCTGGTTCACTGTGCCTCGGCTGTATAAAAGCATTGTGGGTAAATTTCTGGTCTCCCAAATCGGTCAGGCCTGACGAAGCCTGGAGTTGTGAGTGTAAACCCGACTGAAATCAGAAAGGAGGAGCCAGGAGGAACACAAAGTTCTGCTCTCCTTCCTTTTTGTCTCAAAAGCAGGAAGTCATGTGACTCCTGGAGGAGCGCAGCCGGGAGGGGCAGAGGAAGAGGCTCGCTGTTGCTGGGGTAGAGCTGTCCCGAGGTGTGTGTCTGTGTTTTAACTGTGTGTGTGTGTGTGTGCGCGTGCGTGCGTGTGCGTGTTTGCCTTGTAAAGGTTACGGTCTCGCCCCGTACAAAAGCAGCACCTCCTTCCCTTGATCCAGCTGCTCCGCTGGTGTGTAGGAGGAAGAGGGCTGACGGGTCTGGAAGTGCTGACATCAGCGAGAATGAGGCGCGCACAGACACACACACACACACACACACACACAGACACACACTAGCACCGCTGGGTGGATCTGGACAGGAGCGGTGAAGCCGAAAGAAGGAAGAGGAAGTTCAAAAGCTCTCCTCGTCAGCTGAGGGGAAAAATCTTGCTACGTCATGCTACATCACGCTACGTCATGCTACACCATGCTACGTCATGCTCATGTTTTAGCTTTGGTTACCGATTTTATCAGTTTATGCAACGTACTGAGACAGGAAACATGCTAACATCAATGCTGGGCTACATACTAGCGTAACTAGCTTCCTACGTACGGTGGGCAACTTTTAGTTTGACAGAACAGTCGTGGTAGGGTGGAATGTAGTATTATCACCGTGACAACAGTTTCCTATTCCAGCAGCCTCCTGCAAGCTAAAGAGCCCTGATATAAAACACAGCATCGTCTGCGTCTAGCTTAACATTTTACAGTCGCAATGAAATGACCTGCTAGCAAAACGCCATTAGCATTTTCTGCTAAGTGTCAGTCGATCTCATCCTCTGCTTGCAGGGGAAGGCGTTCTCTTCTTCTGAGACTCTTTGTTAGCCGCTAACATGTGCTAGCTGCTTTTTAAGTCTCCTTGATGTGGGAATGTCGCCTGGCTGCTGCCTTGTTAGCCTACAGAGTTCAGATCCTTCGCAATCTCCCTCCCCGAGTCCGGCGTTGCCGTCCCAGATCGGAATGGCAACGGAATTATCCTCGGAGCGTGCGTCCCGCTACAACAGATGGGAGCAATCAGAGGTCTGTTGAGCATGTGTCCGTGTTCTGTGTCTGTTTTTAGCACCGCTGGAGCCCCGTGAGCATCGAGCAGGGCCCCAACTAATCCAGATCAGATGTGAACTCCACCAAAACATTAAACCGGCGCACGAATAAAGTCAGCGAACCGTCAGTCGGACTCAGACATGATCGCCTTCAGCCGAGTTCGTGGGAGCTTTGACAGGTAGCCTGTTTGAAAACAAGTCGACCCCCCCCCCGTCCGACCCAAAATAACCCGGCCCGGATTGGGCCTGGAGGCGCTGAGTGGGCCGTGTTGTGGTGACGAAGAGACGACTCGCCCTGATGTGACAGAAAGGTGGATGTCACACGACATTTGTGGTGGTGAAGGTGTGTGCGTGTGTGTGTGTGTGCGTGCGTGTGTGTGCGTGTGTGTGTGCGTGTGTGTTTCAGGCTTCACGTGTGAGTCAGAATGAAAACATGAACAAACAGCAGATGGAGCCGCTCCGTGACTCCGGGCCTGACGATAATCCGAAGGGGCGGTTTAATTAGAAGGGAATGCGCTCCACTGGAAGTTTAGTGTCGGTTCTAGTGGTTCTACTGGATCGGGAGACCCCCCCCTGGACCAGGACAATCTGCCCCCGAAATCTAGATCTCACTATTAGTTGGATAATTATTCCAAAGACGAGGATCTCTATTTGTTCCTCACAGGATTCTGGTGATCCGGAACCTGGATCCCGATCGGAATCTGACGTCGTCGTCGTGGAGACATGATCCACGTTTAGCAGAATCTTAAATCTGTCCCCTTTATGGAACCATTTTAAAGCTCTGCGATGACTCGAGCGGTTCTCGTGTCCGTGGGCGGAGCCTGGGGTGAAATGGGATTGTTGGCGTCGTTCCAGCTCTCCTCCCTGGTTTTGAGAGCAGATTCTCACCTGACGCTGCCGGTGCAGGAGTTCAAATCCCCCCAACGTGGATCCGGCTGCTTCTCTGCTCCATTGCCTTCGATATTCCCGGACGTGTTCCCGTCACCTGCTCCACATCTTCCCACGTAGCGTTCTCCTCCCCGATGATGATGAGTGATTCCGCCCTTCCCCCATCTCCTGCCTCCCTCGCTCCCCCCCTCGGCGCTCCTCGTGTTTCACGGCGATGTAATTAATCATGTTGGCACCCCGCTAGTTTTAATGCTAAAGGTGTCCTCGCTGCATGCTCGTCTATATCCGTGTCCCTGGATGCCTCGCGGCGCGGCGGTCTCTTTCATCGCTAACGTATAGCACGCCACCGCTTTGGTTCTTTGCGCACCGGAGCGCGTCTGTCATCGGCTAACTTTGGACACCAGGATAAATACGACGTGCGTCGGCAGCTCCAACGCTATTTTTAGATGGCTTTAGAGTTCTTAAAAAGGGCAGGCCGCTAGTCTCCACGCTAGCCTCGACACGCTAACGATCCGCCATCCCCGCCCCGCGGACAAATATTCATTTTACTCAGCAAATAAATAACTTGAATCCACCAAATACAAGAGTCTGGTCCCTCTGGTTCCATTTACGGGGTAAACGGACGCTCTCCTAAGCAGCTCTAGCTGAGCTGTAGTTCATGTTAGCACGCCGCTAGCTAGCGTTCATAGAAACGTGACTAGACCTTCCTTACATTTAGGAGTTGGCATCGACGAGAGTTCGTAATTTGATGCTTACGCAAACAGAACTTAAATATGTTTTCATAAGGCGTGGTCCGCCGTGTAAATGACAGTGACAGGGCTGCGGCTTGAACGTCGGATAAAGTTTGACTCCATTAAAGGGGCCTGCCGGGCCTGACTACAGGGGCCGTTCTCATTAACAGTTCATTTACTTCGTTTTCTGGGTGGAGTCGATACCTGCTCCAGGTGTTTGAACAGCTTCCTCCTCTGAGGCCACGCCAGGAGGGTTCGAGTTCATGCATGTCCGTTGGATCGTCAGCTGAATCGCACAAATATGGCGGACGGAGGTGGCATGAAAAAAAAAAAGAGCCCAGAATTCTGCTGTTGGTTCCGACGTTCCAGGTGCGTCCGCTCAAAAATGAGCTGCAGGACGGATCTTGATGAAAGTCAGGAATCCATGTTTTATTCTAATTATAACGTCATTCGGATTAAACGAGCAGCCGCACGATTCAGACGAGGTCATTTTGGGTATCGTTGTGTACTTGCGGGATTAATGCGATGCACTGAACGTGTGTTCATCTGCATGACTAAAGCGCACAATCCCATTTGGTTGCTACGTGTTAGCTTCTCTGTTTGGGTTAGCATGAATTATTTACCAAAAATGAAAAGGTATAAGTAATGGTGTTGTGTTCAAGCTGTGAATGAGTAGTGTGTGTGTGCGTGTGTGTGTGTGTGTGTATGCGTGTGTGTGTGTGTGCGTGTGTCTTTGGCAGGCGCATTAGCGCTGCAGCTTCAGGACGCCGTGTCCTGGAACTGGGGTTGATGGAGCACAGCAGGGATGTCCTGTGTTGTCCCAAAGCAAAGCGCATGAACAGGAAGTGTTGAACGCCCGCCTCTCCTTTCTTTCATTCTGCTGTCATCCTTCAGAATCGTATCTCGCCATGGCGTTCCCTGCTGCGTCTCGGTTTTCCTTTCCTTTCTTCTTCCAGCGTTTGTGAGACAACGTTCCAGGAATCCTGGAGGCAGGGCTCCCATCCAGCTCCGATCAAAACACACCGACCCGATCAAGAGTTTCTGGGATAGCGCGATCCGTTGGCTGATTGGTTGGGAGAGGTGGGTGGGGTGGGGTTAGCCACTCCCCCCACCGTCCTGCTTTCAACATGTGGAACGACACGGGGCACACGGGGACACGGCAGAAAGAGGACGGTCTTGTGACGACAGCGAAAGCGGCGTCTGGCCTGGAAACGCGGGACGGGAATGGAATGTCCTGCCCCCCCCTCCGGAGCTCGGGGCAGCTGGAACCCGGAGCCCGTCCTCTCTCTGCAGCTGTTTATTTATAAACCGTGCATCCACTGAGAGATGATTCTATATTGTGTAGCAAAGTTAGCTGGGGTAGCCCCGCCCACGAGACCCTCTGCTTTCTTACCTGTCCATTTAGCTTCTTTAAATCGTAGCATTAGCAGCAGAACATATTACGTGGCGTGTTCATCCGCTTCGTCTGCAGCGGTGACTGGAGGCGGAGTCTAGAGGCGGAGTCTAACCCCGCCCACCGGACTTGGTCTCAGGTTACCGCTGGTTGACATCATGGCCGATAACGTGTGCTTGTGTTTGGCTGGGACTCAAGTACAAACACACACCAGAGGTGTGAGGCTCAGGTCACAGAATTGCTCCAATCACAGCAAAGGGGCAGCAGGGTCGCGGTGGAGGGGGGCTAACATGCATGAGTCGAGCGCTTCGACCTCGAGGCACTTTGACCTTTGACACGGTGATGCTATAAACCCGCCGCCGTACGTCTGGAGCTCCTTGCCTGTTTCAGTTTCCTCCCGGCTGAAGGCAGGAGCGCTTGATTCCGTTGGAACCTGGCGCTGTAGCTGGGTGATGAAATACGCCTGCAATGCCACGCAGACCTTCCCCGTTCTGTACTGCCTGGCTACGCAAACCCAGTTCCACTGCAACCAATCAGCGCCGCCGACGGCTGCAGCCAATGGGAAGGCTCCCTTACATTCAGCTGGGCCAATTGCAGGAGGCCTGCCGTGTTTCTGAGTAACCTCACGAGCCTCATTCGCTCATTTCTACGTGGCGTCAAACCGACGTTTGGCGTTGGGATTTGCATAAATGCTCAAACCCGCCGTCCCGCCGACGCACCTTTAAGAACCGAGAGATTCCCGACGCGGATCCTGACAGAGATTGATTGTTCCCACGTGTTGACGACAGACAAAAAGGCCTCTGTGTTCCCACAGCTGGTGCACGCACACACACACACACACACACACTTTTGACCATCCACCATCCAGACCAGCTGAGAAGAGGTTAATATCAGACAAAAACAATCAGATTTGATCAATAATATTAAAGAAACAAATGGATTCTGGAAATCCCATAAAAATATTTTTGATTAACAAAACTTGAAAGTTTCCACATTATTAAAAACTCAGTGTTTTATTTTATTCCAGCAGGGAGGGTCGTTCTAACGGTTTCCATGGCGATTTAAAGGGATAGTCACACATTTTGTTGGTGAAATAAGTGCTTTCTTAGAGGAGAAACGCGACGTCGGTCTCACGTCCGCTTTATAAAGAAGAGGCTGATGCTCGGGGAGAGTTCACGACACAGATTTAGGTTTAAATCTGGTCACAGTTTCCTCTGAATGAAACACAATCAACCAATCGTGACCACTAAAGTTCATTGATTGATGGATTATAACTCGTCTTGGATTTCATTTAAGATGAATTGCGGCTCAGGCTCGGCGGCATCCCGGTCCTCTTGTGAGGACGTCCTCGTCCTCGTCCTCGTCTCCAGCCTGGACGGGACGCTAATCGAACCAGCTGCTGGCTCCATATCGTGTTACTCAGAGTCCAATCCAAATCCTATTTGTCCCGATCTGTCAATCTAACTCGCTCGGAGAGACCGTGGAGAGAGGGAGCGATAGAGACAGCAGCCTCCGCGTCCCTCGCTGCTCGCCGTGCTACTTCACGTGTCTTATTTGTCTTTTATGGCTGCATCGTGGGAGTTATGAGTCAGAGCTGCCGATTTTATTAATGGATTTGGGAATGCCCCAGAGGAGCTGTATGAAACCGGATCCCACCCGCTCAGCGGCGTGCCACCTGCAAACCCGCAGAGTGCACGCAAATAAAGCATAAAGCGGTCGATCGCCGCTTTAAAGAGCCTCGTCCTGGAGGAAGAACGCAGGAATGAATTAAACGCCGCCGCCCAATTCAGACAGGTTAACGATCAGTTTAAACGGAAGGGAAATCATGAAGTAAATCCAGAGCGTTCGGTGTTCAAGGCGTTTGATTGGGAGGAACGTTTAAGCGTGGGAGGAGGTGCAGGAGGAGGGATTGATGGAGCGTCCGGTTCTGGCAGGTAAAGTCCTGCAGCGGTGGCGAGAAGGAAACTCGCATTCCGTTCATTCTGCTGGCGTTTCTCCTCCCGGGGGTTTTCCTTTTCCTTCACGAAGTCTCCGGTTCTTCTCCGGTTCTTTACGTCTCGCTGGCAGCTGGAAGCGTTTATAAAACGTTGTGGAATAAAGGCGTGATGTCATTCCTCCAGAGGATGAACTCTGGTCTCTCCGGTTTCACTTCTCAGCTTACCTCACCTCACAGAATAGAAGCGTCCGTTCACGTAATTATTAAAGGGGCAGTTCACCCAAAAACTACAACGTCACTATCACGTCGCTGCCATCGTCGTGCGGCGAGGAATTGAGTCTCCAGAGGCTCCGCGGTCCCAAAACGCCGTTTGAGCTTAACAGCAGACTCCCAAACAACTCGGTGGAAAACGAGTCCCGGCGCCGTGTTCCGTTTCTGGAAGTGAAAATGTGTGCATGTTGTGGGCTGTTTAAATGGGAGGATATAGCATCGCCGGCGGAGTCCCTCAGGGCCCAGAACAGCAGCAGGAGAGGAAGGGGCCATGGAGGAGGCCTCGTGGCTCCTGGGGCACAGACGGAGGAGGAGAAAGGAGCAACTCCTTGTCGGTTTATTGGTGAAGCTTCAGATCCTTCTCTCGCTGCGGAACCCGGTTTAGCGAGAGGCGCTCGTCGGGCGCTCTGTTGGCGAACGCGAAGCAGGAACACGACCTCTACGACCTCTACTGATCGACCGTCTTCCCTTCCCGATCTTTGTGTTGCAGAATTCCATCCGGCACAACCTTTCCCTCCACAGCCGCTTCATCCGCGTCCAGAACGAGGGAACGGGGAAGAGCTCCTGGTGGATGATCAACCCGGAAGGAGGGAAGGGTGGAAAGGCACCCCGCCGCCGCGCCGTCTCCATGGACAACGGCAACAAGTACACCAAATCCGCCCGCGGACGAGCCGCCAAGAAGAAGGCGGCTCTCCAGGCTGCGGCGGCTGCGTCCGGCGAGCGCGGCGCCGACAGTCCGTCCGGTCTCTCCAAGTGGCCTGGAAGCCCGACGTCTCGCAGCAGCGAGGAGCTGGACGCCTGGACGGACTTCCGCTCGCGAACCAATTCCAACGCCAGCACGCTGAGCGGTCGCCTGTCGCCCATCCTCGCCAACCCGGAGCTGGACGAGGTTCCCGACGACGAGCCCCCCCCGTCGCCGATGCTCTACTCCAGCCCCGGCAGGGCGCTGTCCCCCGCCAACGTCACACCCAACGGGAAGTCTGCCCCGGCCGAGCTGCCCCGCCTGGCCGACCTGGCGGGCACAATGAACCTGAACGACGGGCTCACGGACGACCTGATGGGCGAGTTGCTGGATAACATCGACCTGGCGCCGACCGTTACGGGGCCGTCCGCTCCAAACGGCTCCTCGGGGTTCACTTTCGGGTCCAAACCCAACGGGATAGGATCGCCTCCCTCCGTCTCCTCGCCGTCCTCCAACCCTTCTCCCGGCGGTGGCGTTAACGGCTACGGTACCTCCATCTTTGGCCCCCATGCGGCGGGCTCCTCCCTGCGTCCGTCCCCCATGCAGACCATCCAAGAGAACAAGCAGACGTCGTTCTCCAGCGTCGGCCCGTCTCGCTTCGGCAGCCAGACGCTGCAGGACCTTCTGAATGCTGACGGCCACAGCCACAGAGACGTCATGATGACCCAGTCCGACCCGCTGATGTCACAGGCCGGCGCCGCCGCGGTCGTTTCCCAGAACTCTCGCCGTGGCCTCATGCTGCGGAACGACCCGGTAATGACCTTCGGGACCACCGGAGGACTTCAGGGCAGCAAAGGGGAGACGCTGCACGGTAGCCACCGCGCCCGGGGGTCCCTGAACGGGTCCCTGAACGGGGCCTTGAACCTCGCCAACGAGGCTAACGCTCTGGCTAACGCCAAGCAGCAGCTCCTGCTCTCGCCGTTGGGAGGAAACGGTTCCTCCTCGATGCAGATCGACACCTCCATCTTCCTAAACGGGACGGTTGGCAGCGGCGGGGGGGGGCTCTGCCAAGACCGCTTCCCCACAGACCTGGACCTGGACATGTTCAACAGCAGCCTGGAGTGCGACATGGACTCCATCATCAGGAACGAGCTGATGGACGCCGACGGCCTGGACTTTAACTTCGACTCGCTGGTCAATATGAACGGCGTCTTCACGACCTCCAAGCAGACGTCTCAGAGCTGGGTCCCGGGCTGAGGGGGTCCGTCGGGGGGGTGGAGCGGAGCAGGTTGGTGATTGGAACACCCCAGAAGAGCTGCCAGGGGGTAAACGTTTACCCTCCAGATGGCAACGCCCATCGGACGCACGACATCCTGTTTGCCAAAGCTGCCATCAGCGCGACGTGAAATACGAGCCCCCTGTGTTTACAGACGACGACTTCCTCTCCAAAGCTCCGCCTTTTTTCCCGCGCCGGACGCGCTGCCCGCGGAGCCTCCTGTGGAACTCACAAACAGTAGAATTATACAATTTTTCCTTTGTTTCCCAGTCTGTTGATATCGGAGGGGCGGGGCTTATCCGAAGGGGTTTCAGGTGGGACTACAAGGACGAGACATTGAAGGAGGGAACACCTGTCAGATTCAGGAAGTGGCATTTGTTCCAGCGTGGTGTTAAAACTATTCTCCGTCTGTTCTCGCTTCGTGGCGTTAAACGTTAAACGTTCAGTGTTTCTGTTTCCTGCATCGTCCGAAAAAAAAGCAACCGACGAATCGATGAGACGAAAAGCTGGGAATGGCTTCTGATGCGCTCGGATCTTCAGAGCCGCCTCGTCGTCCGGTTTTCGTTGGCAGACACCGCTCAAAGGGAACGCCGCCCGGAGCACGTTTTATTACCTTTAGCTGAGTAGTACGAGAAAACGTAACTTTTAGAGTTTATCTAACTGTAAAAAAAAACATTAAAGACGAAAGGAAGAAAATCTCATGCAGTGCAGAGTAGTAAAGAAGCAGTGTGGGGGCCGGGGGGGGTCTTTCCTTTATCTTTGCATGCGGTGCAGCCAATAGGAAACCTGCGTGCCGGGGTTGTGAACATTTCCACACCACAACAGGTGCTATGAAATCAGTGTTGAATTCTGCCCCGGGAGCTCGCCGTGCCCGGACCCCCGGGCCCCCGGAGCGCCGCCCATTCCTCCAGAAGCCATTCGTTTCTCCGGCGCAACAATAAGCTATCTGTGTATATTGCCAAATTACTTGAAACTGACTGTAGGATATGCTGGCAGCCAAATCACACACACACACACGCACACACGCACACGCACACGCACACACACACACACACACACATCACAGAGAGAGAGGGTGACACCAGGGGTTTGTGTTCGGCCCGGCTGTTTCCTTGTCAGGAGCTTAACGGGACTTTTTTTATGAATAATCACTCAGGGGTGGGGGGAGGGGGGGGGGCTTCCTGTTTAACATGGAGTCACATTCAAATAGTGTTTTAACATTTCTTGATTAAAAAAAAAAAATGTTTTGTGAAATTGTAACCTGGTGGGGGGGAGGGGCGTCGAGACAAAGACTTCTTCACGTCGTCTTTTGTCCCCCCTCCCACTCCGCCCTTGTTGGACTCGTGACACGCCCTTCACGGACATGATTGGTGCTCCCGCCGGTGACGTCCCGAGCGCATCGTTTTCTTTCCTCACCTGGACGTTGACCCCCCCCCCCATGGTGACTGTATGCATGTCTGTATTTATGCATTATGACTTGTGTGAGATGCATATATCCTGCCTGTATGTCCGTATATACTCACGTCGTACTTGACCCTTGGATTTTGTGATACCTCTGAAGGTGAAACCGAAGAAATGACGAGCAACGCCGGGGGGGGGGGGGGGGGGGGGGGGGCGACGACGACGACACACCAGCAGCGTACTTGTTGAGCCGGTTGTAGCATCTGGCGAATCCTTCTTTATGGAAGTGTGTTCCCTGCTATGTATAATAGTGTGTGTGTGTGTGTGTGTGTGTGTGTGTGTGTGTGTGCGTGTGCGTGTGCGTGTGTGTGTGTGTGTGTGTGCGTGTGTGTGCGTGTGTGTGTGTGTGTGTGCGTGTGCGTGCGCGTGGTTGACCACACGAGGCTCCATGCATGACCGAGCCGTAACCGCCTGGACCCCTCCCAGGGTGCCGTCCTACGCCGATAGGAACGCTGTTCCTGGCCCTCGAGCACAACGTTTGCACCCCCCCCCCCGCCGCTGGCTTCGTTATGAACGGCGTGCACGTGCACGTGCACGGATGCGGACGCAGGGAAACACTGTCCTCCGGGCTTCAGGAACGTCAGAAAGGACTCCGTTATTCAGCTAAAGGCAGGACCCCCGTCTGAAGGACATGCGGGACATGACCCAACGCCGCCTTCCCATTGGCTGACCTGAGTCGGGGTCCGTGCTGAGTCTCCTTTAGCTCGGCTTCAGGAATACTCGGTGGACTTTGAACCGTCGGGTGACGTTCCATTGCCGTCGGGGTGACGGATCCTGATTAAAGTTCCGTTTTTGGGCGGACTGCTCCTTTACAAATGGTGCTCCTCCGCTTCGCTAGCCGCCGTAACACACCTGCGCTCTGAGTCATCGTGTGTTCTCCGTGCTTCGCTCCTCCCCTGCTCACCGGCGAGGCCAATCCCGTTATCCCGTTATTGATTCTTGGCAGGAAGGCGTTCCGTACGTTTCGTGCAGTCGTAGCGGATCAGGCCTTCCCCCCCCCCCCCCCCCCGGACACCTGAACAGAGGAGGCGTACCACTAAATACCCGACCCCCTCTGGACTCATTGCCTCCTCTTTTCCATCCTGGAGCGGCCCAGGCCGGGCCTCCTACGACCTTTGCCCTTTATTAACCTCGCGTCTTCTCGACTTGATGTTAGTGGGTATTTTTCCCGTGTATTCCATTTTGAATTGTAATCTAGTTTGTATAAGAAATGAGGCGCATGTAAATAAAGCTCGGCGAGGCTCCACTTGCTTTTGGTCTCCGTGTTTTTCATGTCTGGGGGGGGTTGGGTCAGCGGCGCCGGACCAACGTGACCTCATGGGCCTTGGAGGAGTTCTGTTGGTGCTGCTCAACGTCCAGATGTTTGTGTTGAACGGCTATACTGAAGCTCCGCCTCCCTCCAGCCACGACAAGGAAACACGAAACATCAAATTAACCCCGTGAAGTCAAGCGAAGAAGAAAACAGAGTCTTGGTATTTACAGCGAAGCGATGAAGGGCGACCACATCGTCCTCAAACCATCAGCAAAGGGGGGGGGGGGGGCAACCACGGTGCTAATCGCTTCCAGGCCCGCGCCGATGTTCACGCCTTGTTTTTGGTACTTGGGAGTGAAGGATTATGGGAAGTGAGGCTACTGTTGGAGCAGAGGGATGCAGAATCGTTCAGTCCAAAGTCCCAAAGGTGGTTCTGTTCAGGTCCAGATCCCCATCAGGGCTCCATCAGCCCCCAGACCCAGAAGAACCAGCAGCTCAGAACCGGATCAGATCTCAGAGTCCACCAAGACCCGGTTCCAGAAGAAGTTCTGGATCTCAAGGAGGCTGTAACAGGAAAACCGGGACTATTCCAGACCCGGAGGACTGGGATGAGATTCCTCAGGAACCAGAAGCTGGATCTGGATCGGGTCTGGAGGCTCCAGTCCTTCAGGGTCAGAACACTTTAACATCTGTTGGATGGATCCATTGATCTTCTTGCTCTGGAGTGATTTGATTATTGCAAACAGCTGATGAAGATGTTCCAGCCGGTGCTGATCCGTTTCCTCTCCTCCTCCCGTCCTTTCTGCTCACGTCTTCTCCTATTTCTGTCCTTGTCTTCGCACCTTTCGTCCTCCCACGTGGATCCACGCGTCTGTAAGTCTCACCCGAAAGGCCGGCTCGCTACGTGCGACTCCGGGATGATGATGATGATGATGATGGTGATGATGATGATGATGATGAGGAGACCTGTCAGCCTGTGATTCCGAGCTCTAATCTTCCTCGACGCCTGTGAATGGAGGTGCTGCGGGACAATGCTCATCTGTGGCGGCGTGCCATTACCGATGACATCATCCCACTGCAGCACTTAGTGCACGTATGCACGCGCACGCACATGCACACACAGAGCCCGTCTTTGATGTGTGTGTGTGTGAGTTCAGATAAGGTACCGAGATAAATGGAGCCTCAGAGACTCAGAGAAGCTTCATCCATCACGTCTCCCGCTTGGTTACACTTCCAACCAATCGATGAGTCACAGCTCATTAGCCCGAGTGTGAAACGTGACCCCCCCCCCCCCACCCCTGTTTGAGTGGACGATCTCTGGGGACGCGTCCACCGGCCTTTGCTGATCCCTGAATCTGTCTCCATGGACGGAGATCCTGAGGGGGGGGGGTGATGGATGCTCCATGTCCCCCCGCGCCCCCCCCCCCCCCCCTCGTCCTCCTGTGTTACTGCTCCGCTGTCAAGGCCACAGGGAGAGGATGATGATGATGATGATCAGGCAGGAGTCGGGGAGTCGTGTCTCGCACCTCCGATGTGTGAGCCCCCCGTGTGGCGGTGGCGTCGCTGGAGGATCCCATTAACCCCCCCCCCCCCCCCCCCCAGGGAAACCGCATTACGGGAGGGGTCAGAGGTCACGATGGAACCTTAGCCTCCACCGCGTCGCCATTTAATCACCAAGGTGTCTTCAGGAAGATCTGATCGCCTGGAAAGTAGATGTATCGGTCATTTATTTCAGATCAATAACATTTCAGTTCGCCAGCTTCATCGCATTTAGCTCTTTAGCTAGCTGGCGTGCGCTGACGGGCCAGATGTTAGCGTAGCATTTTTGCTAGCATTAGCGGCTGCTGTTCCTCACCTCATGTTCGATGTTTAGCGTGTTTGAAACGTGACCCAAACGTTGAAGGAGGAGCGTCGGACAGGAAGGACCCGTTCAACGTCGACGCACATCTGGATAACGGAATCTCTCCCGCCTCCAGGAGAACGTGGCGCCGAGTCCCTCTCGAAGGATCGCTGGTGACTTTGACTTCCTCTTCGTGTCCTTGTGCACGCTCGTCATGCGCCGCGGGGACTTGCGTCCCCCCGTCCTCGTCCCCTCTCATCTGCGAGACACATGTGTTTATGAGCGCGTTCCGGCTTTGACACGAACATCTGGGCGTCTGCGTGTCCGTCAACGCAGAGTTAAACTTTGTTTATGGAGCTGAAACGACCGGCTGCACGGGGGCTTCACTTTGGTCTTTTGTTTGTGCGGGTCCACATGTGCATGCATCCGGACAGAGGGAAGGCCGCCGCCGCCGTTAATCACACGCCGTCACGCTCCTCGTGTGACGGAAGCACATGAGACAACGGAGACCTCTGCGTCGAGGACGTCGTCGTCTCCGTGCCTGGGTGACGCCAGTCAAAACCGCGTGCGTGTAAATGCGAGTGAGCAGGAGATGTGTCCCACGCCCTTGAAGAGATGAGATCAGGCGGCGACTCAATGACCTTCCGATCTCGGTCAGAACAAATAACCGCTTCGAGGCGGATCGGTGGGGACAATCCGCCGCATACGGAGACGTGAAAGGGCTTCACAGAGAGACGGGTCAAACCGGGACCGGCTGAGGACACCCCTGTCCCGTGAGCCTGCGACGGAGCTGGTTGCCACGGCGACATGCCAACTTCCTGTGTCACCAATCAGCCCCGTTCATCCGTGTGATGTGGGCAGCGCTGATTGAAGCGCCTCCTCCCATTGGCTGTCGAGCCTCGCGGTGATGCCTTGTGATTGGGCATGGCCAGCACGTGCTCTCGGCCAATCAGGCCCGCTGTATCCAAGAGACTGAAGCACGCAAGGCTATTTAAATCCAACCAGGGAGCCGCAAGATTAACATGTATGTTTCACCGTGATAAAAATGATTTACGAGTGGACGGGATTGGGAGTGAGTCGGATCAATGAAGCCCTGCATCACGACGCTCATCCCGAATCCCGAGTTCTTCTGGGAATCGGTTTTATTTTATTTTCCCATGCATGCATTCTCTGGAACGGTCGAGTGGATGGATCAGTCCAGATCACAGAGAATGGGTCACAGAGAATGAACCACGTGAATGGAGGAGAGGTGAAAGGTTACGGCTACAACCGCTGCTTCCAGCTAAACCACAATTACATTTAAAGGGAACATATTATTTAAAAAAACTCTTTTCCCGTGTTTCTACACTCATATTTTCATCGTTTCGGGTCATTACCGGCCCGAAAACTGCTAAATTAAACCACCCAAATGCAACGATCAAGTGATGCACACATGATCAATAGTCACGCCAGCCTGACTATTGATCATTCAGTTCTGTTATGGCTATAAATAATGGGAAACCTTGTACTTTGACTTGGGCCTAACATTTATCAGCAGAATCAGTGACGCAGATTTCAAAACAAAGATTTACTTGAAAGTTTAACTTTTCCGAGCGAACCTGAAGGTCGCATCCGTCTTCGCGGCTGCTGAAATGACGTCACCGCTTCGCGCGAGATTACACAGTGGCTCTCGCGCACCTGTTTTTCTGCGGGTTAGCTAGTTTTAAGCTGTAAAATTCAACCATTTTAAACTAGTTTTAGAAGTGCAGACTGTTTTATTTTCTCCGTGGATGACGACTGTGGGATTTAAAATGGACGCCGTCGCCTACAGATGATCTCTGCCGCAGTTAAACGTAAGTTTTCTACTTTTTCTTTCGGTTTCATTCAAACAAGTTGCCTCGAACGTCTCTAGCCTCCCCGCCGTCTAACGCTTCACACGGTTTTATTGTTCTTATCGGTTTAGCTCGTTAATTTATTCATGTTAACGTTTTAATTGTGTTGTTTTGGCTCCTTGTTCGCGACACCGACGCGGCGTTTGGTCACCATGGACACGAAGCGTGAACGCGCGGAGTTCTCGTCACTCGCGGCCGCATTGCGTCATCGGTGCCGCCATAAATGTAACATCTGGAGGCTTTATTGTTGTTTTTTTTTGGGTTATACCGTCCGTGAACGCAGCAGGACGAACCGCCGCTCTTCGGGCTTGTCACGGTGGAAGTTCCGAGTATATATGTGAAGTTCAGAGTACTTCTCTCTTTATATTTTTACTTCACATTGTCCGATCGGAAACAAAAACCACCAAGGAAAGGAACATCCCATGCTAGTTTGACCCTCAGAATAAGATGTGCCTGTTTTCTGCAGCCGCCGGCGCCGTGAACCCGACCCGGAGCCCGCCGAGCCCGCCGAGGCCCGCAGACTCTCTCCTGAGCGGCCGCCATGGAGGGAAAGCGTGAAACCTGCAGCCCGTTCATCGCTCGGCGAAACGTCGGGAGGAAAACCAGTGCAGAGATTGTGAGTGAGGTCAGACGGTCGCTGCGAGTCCAGTCCACCCAGCGACCTTTCACCCCCAGAGACGGACACCGGTGTCTCTTTGGAAAGAGCTCCGTCCCCGCAGACGATGAAGAGAGGCCTCCATCATCCTCTAGGTCAGTTACTAAACCCTTTAAATATCCGTGTCGGGAGCTCCCGTCATCCAACATCCTTCATTTCTTTTTAATTTCAGTCTTTGTGCTCAACCTGCTGACGCTCCCGACTGCAGGCCGGGTTCAGGAATCCGCCTTTCTCCTCTGGACCACGTAGGTTCTCTCTCAGAAAACCAGACTTCACATGAGGGTTATCTAAAATGTGCCGTCTGTGAACGCTTATCAGGCGTGAATAATTGGGATTGATATTATTATATGAGATCCAAAATACAAATCAGTGAGTCGCCAATTTAATTAGATCTTTTATCCTATAAGTATTCACACCGTATATTTGCTTGTGTGGTTCCAGAAGCCGAAGCTTCCGGTCCCGTCTGACGTTAAGGTCTTTCCCAAACCCCCCACCGACCCACCTGGGGTGAAGAATCGGACGGCGCATCTCGTCCGGTCTGGATCTCTGACCACTTTACCTCCTTTAGAGGGTAAGGAAGGAAAGTATTACTGAAGTATTACTGAAGTATTCATTTGACATGTAGTCCAGTATTTCTAGCTTCATAAACGCCGCATGCTCGTGATGAAATGCTAATAATTGAAGGTTCTGTGATCCAACATTCTTAATTTCTTTCGAACAATGCAGATAAAGTCTCTTTGACAATTTCTAGTGATAAAAATGGGCACAGTTTCCCGTTCTAACAGGAAATACTAGAAAACAAACCAATCAGCTGCTGTCAAAGGCACCTGCCTGGATTCACATCCCCCTGATTTAAGTTCCCGTGGACAGATTCAAACCGGCAGCCGTGTAGCTCGGGGGCCTGAACATTGCGTCTCACCTCCGTGTTTCAGAGGGCTTCCACCCGGGACCAGGACAGCGACCAGGACAGAACCGTCTCCCCGGCGGTCCCCGTCAACGTGGCACGAGCGCTGGTGAAAGGTGGGCTTTTCTCCCTTCTGGTTGACTTGAAAGGCGTGTCCTCCTGCAGACGGCTGGAAATACGGCCTCCTTTGTGTTGTGTTATCGTTTTACATCCAAACATTATGCCGTTAAAACGATTGAATTCAGACATAAATATAGTTTCATTATTTCTATGTCACCTTTTTGTTACTTTTAAATGCGTTTCCTAATTTCTACCTTTTAGTTTATGACCTAGTCTGGCAGCATAAACGACTCCGTGTTTGCAGGTTTAAACTGTGGTCATTCAACGCAGCCTCAGAGGCAGCACGCCCCCCCCCCCCAGCCCGGATAAATGCGGGGGGAGTGGCGACCGCCGTAAAACGTTGCCAGAATTAAGCATGCGATCCCGGCCGGGACAAGCAGAGAGGCTAAAAGCTCTGCTCTCTGGGGCTCCGCAGGGGGTACAGACCATAACCCCCCCCCTTCTTGATTACTGTGAGGTCAGAGCTTTTAATGTCGCAATCAGCGACAGAGACGAAGAGAGAAAAGCACAAAAGCACCCACTCCAGGTGGAAATAGATGCTCCAGCTGAGCTGCATGGGATGTAAAGATGCGGGAGATGAGACGTCCTCCAGGTTCCTGGCCTCCAATAAGCCAAATGGCTCTCTATTAGATTTGAGGAGCCGTCTGGGCACGGCTGGACTGCAGCAGGACCGTGGTGATGAGGTCACGTCTCAGAGAACGCAGCAGCACACAAAGAGGCCTTGTTATCGCTCTGATGTTCTCCGTGTGCCGCCTCCATGGAGCCAGAGCGCTGAGCCAAAGAGATGCTGATTGGGGACCGCCCAGTGGCCGGCTTCCTGGTTCTCCCCCACCTGGACTCACTTTAAATTCTGTCAGCCCAGAAATGTGTTTGTGGTCCGTCTGACCGTCCACCCGGCCTTTAACAGACACACGTGCAGCGATGCAGCGACGTGCAGCGACATGCAGCGAGATGCAGCGAGCGATGTGCAGCGACATGCGAGCGACGTGCAGCGAGATGCAGCGAGCGATGTGCAGCGACATGCAGCGAGCGACGTGCAGCGAGATGCAGCGAGCGATGTGCAGCGAGCGACGTGCAGCGAGATGCAGCGAGCGACGTGCAGCGAGATGCAGCGAGCGATGTGCAGCGACATGCAGCGAGCGACGTGCAGCGAGATGCAGCGAGCGACGTGCAGCGAGATGCAGCGAGCGACGTGCAGCGAGATGCAGCGAGCGACGTGCAGCGAGGTGCAGCGACATGCAGCGAGCGACGTGCAGCGAGATGCAGCGACATGCAGCGAGCGGCATGCAGCGAGCGACGTGCAGCGAGCGAC
This sequence comes from Brachionichthys hirsutus, assembly GCF_040956055.1. NCBI lineage: Eukaryota > Metazoa > Chordata > Actinopteri > Lophiiformes > Brachionichthyidae > Brachionichthys > Brachionichthys hirsutus. The sequence continues at coordinate 9,447,303 of NC_090916.1, forward strand.
GTGCAGCGAGATGCAGCGACATGCAGCGAGCGACGTGCAGCGAGATGCAGCGACATGCAGCGAGCGACGTGCAGCGAGATGCAGCGAGCGACGTGCAGCGAGATGCAGCGAGATGCAGCGAGCGACGTGCAGCGAGATGCAGCGAGCGACGTGCAGCGACGTGCAGCGAGATGCAGCGACATGCAGCGAGCGACGTGCAGCGAGATGCAGCGACATGCAGCGAGCGGCATGCAGCGAGCGACGTGCAGCGAGCGACGTGCAGCGAGATGCAGCGAGATGCAGCGAGATGCAGCGAGCGACGTGCAGCTATGCAGCAGCCGCAGCGTTGCATGCCAGCAGGCGTGCTTTGGGATGACCGTTACGGTTGCAGCAGACATTAACAGAGCTGAGCTCTGACTTCCTGTCTGTTGGGGATTTCAGTTGGTGATGCACACAAATGTACAGACACGTGGGTGGTCTCAACCAGTGCTGCAATAGTACCACTCAGTGGCGCTAGGTGGAACTACACCTCTGAGGCGCTTCTTCCAGTGGTGATAGTTATTCCTCGTGAAGTAACCGGACTCTGCTTGTGTCCTTCTTTGTGCGGCAGCACTGCTGAGGATTGTGGATCCAGACCAGCGGCGTTCGCATCGACATGGAGGACGGGTACGTCCAGAGGAACGCTCGCATGAACACAAACTCTGCAGACACGGTATACCGATGTTCAGCGACGAAACGCCACACACGTCTGCACGCCCACGCAGGCCGGGTCACGGCGGCACAGAAAAAGAACTAAGAGGAAGTAGCGCTGTGGGTGACGACCTTTCATCGCCGCATCAAACTTCCTGCTGCTTTATTTTAAGACGGTGAACTTGTGAACTGCACTCGCTCTCGCCGTCTGGGCTGCTAATTGGCTAACTGCTATTTCTGCACGTTTCAGAACCGGGATGTGGAGACGACGTCACAATCACACAGGAGGATGGAGAGTCATCGGCGTGGGAGGACTCCATCGCTCCTCTCCTCCGACAAATGGAGGGGGGGGCAGCAGGTAGAGAGAAGCCGTGGCTCTAAATGTTTTAACACGCCACAAATTTAATGGAAGATAAATGTTAAATATTTATCCTGGCGAATGCTCTCTAGCATAAAACACTCCCCAGTTTCAGTGGGACAATCTCGCAGGGTGACGAGAGCTTTTTTTAGTAACAGTATTTATGCCGGAGAAACATTTACTTTACCTCGAAAACAAGGAAGAGGCTCCGCCCTCCTCTTCCTCTGCGTGGAGATTGGATCAGGCTGCTGCAGAAATGTTGAATCTGAACACAGAAACCAGAACGGCTTCTCGGAAAAGGGAGGGGAGGTTGTTTTAACAATGTGTTATTGATACTGAGGATTTCAGCTCACACGCACGCACACACACACACGCACACGCAGGCACACGCACACACACACGCACGCACGCACACACACGCACGGGGCGGCCGTCTTGTGCGTGCCGACACACACCCCGATGTTTTCATTTGGGGATGTTTGCCCTCTCGGTTAATGTTTGACGTGTCGCCCTGAACTTGACGTCGTCGATGAGTTTCTGTGTCTACCTGCGATGTCAGGTGACTCCGAGGGCGCCGCAGACCGTCTGTGCGCTTTGTGCGGCCGCCTCCATGGCGCCTTGGCGGACGCCGGCCTGCTCGGCCTGCGCTGCAAGAAGAGGTCGAGGATCCTTCGGACGCTGTTCCGCCTCACCGGCCTCCACGTGGCCCGGCTGGACCTGCACATCGCCCGGCTCTGCCTCGCCGTGAGTCGCCTGAGTCCGAGGGGGGGGCGGGGGGGGGCTGCCGCTAGGCCGCTCTCACCGCGGCGTCCTGTTCGTTTCTCTCCAGCTGTGCGTCACTGGAAACGACCTGCTCAGCATCTGTAAGCTCGTCTTCCAGATCAGCTGCAGGGAAAGCAACGACGCCTTATTCCGGAACGGGACGCTCATCGGTGAAAACGCCTCTTCAGTGCCGCGCCGACCACAGCAACACGACGCTAAACGCTCCTCTGTGTGCGAAATGTTTGCGTTCATGTCTGGCGTCCGAGCTGCTCCCAGAGCGAAACGTTCCGGCCCGGAGGCCGCTCTGTTGTTTCTGCCTCGGCGGAGGAGCTCGTGTTTCCATCGGTTGCGTGGCTTGTTTGTTTCTTCTAGCTTTCCTCGAAGAGTCAAAAACCACAGGACAGGAGTCGACGGGGCCCGGAGGCCGGGACCAGGTCTGACCGTCCTGTTTTCCTCTGCCAGATGATTTACAGATGTGAACGTTTTCCGTTTCCAGATTCTCTGCTGGGCCTCTTGAGCACGGAGGACGTGTCGGCGCACGGAGCAACTCTGCTTTACTGCGTCGGGACGCTCAGGTGCCTGTCGGGAAACGTCTCCGTCCTCAGACTCCTGCTGGACAAGAACTTCCTGGGCTCAGCCCAGAAGCTCCTCCGAAGGCTGTGCTCGGTGGACGCCGCCGCCGAGGCGGGACCGGTTCTGCTGCAGGTGGGTCACAGAGTGCTGAGAACGGGCTCGGCTGAAGCGTTCGGGTGTAAAGTCATAAAGTCGTTCGCCGTTCTCAGGTCAGCACTCCGGCGTTTTAGGAACACGGCGTTCGACCACAGAAATGTTCTCGTTTACGTTTATTGGTCCAATAGGACCACGTTCTGGTTGGCGTCTATCCCGCCTCGGTACGCTGGCGGCAGCGTGAGTTTCCAGCGCTGCGGCGGCCTGGACTTCCTGCTTCCCTCCTGTGATGGAATGATTAATGTCCGTACGGAATGGTTTCCGGTTCAGGACGGCGGCGTGACCGACACGGAGCGCACCGACACACACGCAACACTGCCTGGATGGTAATGCCCTGACCTTTGACCCCTGCAGCTGACCGCGACCCTGAGGAACCTCGCCAATCTGCGTGCTGCTCGTTCGCTCTTCGTCTCTTTCTCCGTGCTGTCAGAGCTCTGTGTGGTGCTACGTCTTCATCGCCACCACCCGGACATCTGCACCAACGTCTCCAGGATATTCAGGTAACGCACGACTAGTAGAGATCACACAGGAACTAGTAGAGATCACACATGAACTAGTAGAGATCACACATGAACTAGTAGAGATCACACAGGAACTAGAGATCACACAGGAACTAGAGATCACACAGGAACTAGAGATCACACAGGAACTAGAGATCACACAGGAACTAGTAGAGATCACACAGGAACTAGAGATCACACATGAACTAGAGATCACACAGGAACTAGTAGAGATCACACAGGAACTAGTAGAGATCACACAGGAACTAGAGATCACACAGGAACTAGAGATCACACAGGAACTAGTAGAGATCACACAGGAACTAGTAGAGATCACACAGGAACTAGAGATCACACAGGAACTAGAGATCACACAGGAACTAGTAGAGATCACACAGGAACTAGAGATCACACAGGAACTAGAGATCACACAGGAACTAGAGATCACACAGGAACTAGAGATCACACATGAACTAGTAGAGATCACACAGGAACTAGTAGAGATCACACAGGAACTAGTAGAGATCACACAGGAACTAGAGATCACACAGGAACTAGAGATCACACAGGAACTAGTAGAGATCACACTGGAACTAGAGATCACACAGGAACTAGAGATCACACAGGAACTAGAGATCACACAGGAACTAGTAGAGATCACACAGGAACTAGAGATCACACAGGAACTAGAGATCACACATGAACTAGTAGAGATCACACAGGAACTAGTAGAGATCACACAGGAACTAGTAGAGATCACACAGGAACTAGAGATCACACAGGAACTAGTAGAGATCACACAGGAACTAGAGATCACACAGGAACTAGAGATCACACAGGAACTAGTAGAGATCACACAGGAACTAGTAGAGATCACACAGGAACTAGAGATCACACAGGAACTAGAGATCACACAGGAACTAGTAGAGATCACACAGGAACTAGAGATCACACAGGAACTAGAGATCACACAGGAACTAGTAGAGATCACACAGGAACTAGTAGAGATCACACAGGAACTAGTAGAGATCACACAGGAACTAGAGATCACACAGGAACTAGAGATCACACAGGAACTAGTAGAGATCACACAGGAACTAGAGATCACACAGGAACTAGAGATCACACAGGAACTAGTAGAGATCACACAGGAACTAGTAGAGATCACACAGTATATATATATATATATAGCAGTATTGATTGAATATCTCTTTCTTCAGCCGGAGTGGTGGGCGGAGTCATGGTGCTATTTGTTGTCCTGTGTCCCTCAGTAAACTCTCCTCTTACTCGGAGTGCCTCCTCGCTCTGGCGCAGACCCCCGACTGCTGCCGGCTACTTTTAGATGTGCTGGCCAAGCACCACCAAAAACAGGTGAGCCCGACCCGGCCCGTCCTGGTCCGGCTCCAGCGGCCCCGCCCCTCTGAGCTGTTTGTGTACATCAGGTCCAAGCACTTCACGGGACGTTGTGTCCATCTGCACGTAGCGCTCACGTGGGATTGGACGTTCAGTCGCCCTGGAGCTAGGGGGAGGCGAGGAAGAGGAGGAGGAGTCAGACGTGACTGACATGAAACAATGAAAGATAAACCTGCTGAAGACAACGGGGGCTCATTTTAAGCTAAAGGCGTTAGCATGCACCTGTCTGAGGAACGTGCATGAGCACAAACATGTTGGCCTGGGATTCTGCTTACCTCACTGTCAGAGTCATGTGACCCGAGAAGGCTAGTATGCTAACACCTTTAGCGTAGCTTAGCCTAGCTTTCAGATCAAACTGGTACCTCAGGCCTTCCAGAAGACCACAATTATGTTGTATGAGCCGCGTGGCATCAAAATACATCAATTATTCTTGTTTTAAAACAAGCCCCGCCTCCTCCCGTTGTTCAGGCTGCTGCGGTCTCGCCGTGATGCTTCAGTAACGTTCAACAGATTAATAAACCCGTCAACACGAGGATCAGCTGCTGATGACTCGTATTTAAAGGAAGTGTTGATTTGTGGTGTGCGTGTGTGTGTGTGTGTGTGCCTGCGTGTGTGTGTGTGTGTGCCTGCGTGTGTGTGTGTGTGTGTGCCTGCGTGTGCGTGTGCGTGTGCCTGCGTGTGCGTGTGCGTGTGTGCCTGCGTGTGCGTGTGCGTGTGTGTGTGTGTGTGTGTGTGTGTGTGTGTCTGCGTGTGTCTGTGTGTGTCTGTGTGCGTGTGTGTGTGCGTGTGTGTGTGTCTGTGTGTGTGTGTGTGTGTGTGTGTGCGTGTCGTGAGCAGCTCGTACCTGGACGGCTCGTCCTGTTCTTGGTTGAAGGTCACGTTGCATTTGCGGGAGAAAAGCGAGTTCTGAGTTTGTGTGTTTGTGACGCACGCCCTCGGTTTGTTGCCTCTTTTGTCGGTGAGTGTGCGATACTCCCCGATAGACGCCTCGTGTTTTACACTGAATAAACACGTTATTGATTCCTGTTCGTTGCTATTATGGCCTCCATAGCTTCCTGCAGCTTTTTGTTTTAGTGCATTTTGTTGTTCTGAAGACGTCTCCTCGGCTCCGGGGGGGTTGTTCTCCACCGTGTGGCACCGCTTCAGTCCGTTTCTCCCCCCCCCAGGACCTCGTCGTTCGTCTCCTCTTCACCCTCGGGAACCTTGCGGCCGAAAGCGACGACGCTCGCCTGCGGCTCTTTGAGAGCGAAGGCTGCGTGGAGACGCTCCTCCGGCTGTACGACCGCTACCAGCGCAGAGACGGCCCGCCCCCTCAGAAGAGCCCCCTGTCCCCCTGCGAGCCGCCTCCAGCAGGGGCGCCAGAGGACGACGATGTGCTGGTGAAGCTGATCCGGGTGCTGGCGAACATGTGCATCCACCCTGCTGTAGGTCCAGACCTGGCAACCAACGCGGCCTGCGTTCAGCTGCTGATGGAGACGCTGGGTGAGCAGGGGGGGGCGTCTAGAGACGCTGGGTGAGCCGGGGGGGGGCGTCTAGAGACGCTGGGTGAGCAGGGGGGGGGGGGTCTAGAGACGCTGGGTGAGCAGGGGGGGGGGGGTCTAGAGACGCTGGGTGAGCCGGGGGGGGGGGGTCTAGAGACGCTGGGTGAGCCGGGGGGGGCCTCTAGAAACGCTGGGTGAGCCGGGGGGGGGCGTCTAGAGACGCTGGGTGAGCCGGGGGGGGCGTCTAGAGACGCTGGGTGAGCAGGGGGGGGGGGTCTAGAGACGCTGGGTGAGCCGGGGGGGGGGGGTCTAGAGACGCTGGGTGAGCCGGGGGGGGCCTCTAGAAACGCTGGGTGAGCCGGGGGGGGGCGTCTAGAGACGCTGGGTGAGCCGGGGGGGGCGTCTAGAGACGCTGGGTGAGCAGGGGGGCGTGTCAAGCCGCCAGACGCCATCATTTATTAAAGCGCCTGCAGCTCCTAGATTTATCTCCCGTGTTCCGTTATGACATGCAAAGGTTAAACAATAGCGGTTAGCATGTAGCATGTAGCATGTAGCAGTAAACATGCGAGTTCCTCAACCACTTCCTGTGCGCTGGGAACCGGGCCTGAGTTCCTCCCGCTGCAGCGTTTCTGTTCAAGGTGCGCCCCCCCCCCCCCCTCCAGCTGACGTGTTCTAAAGGCCAGAGCGGCGCCGCTCGCTTCATCGGGAGGACGTTGAACCGCGTCCGCAGCCCGCTCTGTCTGAAACGCTCGCCGTGGGCGGAGCGTCTCAGGACGGGTTGAACTGTTACAGAGCGAGATCTCCATCTGTTAGTGGCTGCCTCCTACGCGCGCGCACGCACGCACACGCACACGCACACGCACACACACGCACGCACACACACACAGTTAGGGGTCGATCGAGTGCATATTGAGGCGAATGACAGGAAGTCAACGGTGACTGGAGACGCTCGGTGCATCCTGATTGATGAACAGCTCGCGAGCAGGAAGTGGAAGTCGGCGTGACATCTGTGTGAGATTTACGGCGCCGCTCGGGGCGTCTGCTGCTGGCCTCTCGGATCGGGTCACGGCGACCTTCGTACGCCGGCTGATAATCAGACGCCATGTCGGGTCCAAACGAAGCTCAGATTAAAGCTGCGTTTCCGATAACGCCGCTGAAGACGAGGCAGGCCGCCGTCGTGTCACGTGAACGATCCGCCTTCATCGCTCACCTGGGTCCGGCTGGTTAGCTCGTTATCTCAGGAAGCTCCTCCCCTCTCCTCTCGTCTCTGACCAGAGCTGAGGTCCGTGTTGGACAACGAGGAGCTGATGGTGAACGCCGCCGCCGCCGTCGCCAACCTGTCCTCCTACCAGGGAGAGAGCGCCGCCCTCGGGCGCGGTCGGCTCGCCATCGCAAAGCGTGAGACTGAGAGCTGCACACCTGGGAGTGACCGCTGAGACTGCAGAGAGTGATAATGTCGGTCTACCCCCCCCCCCCCAGTGATGCTGAAGCTGCTGCTGAGCTCCAGCATGGAGGCCAAGCTGGAGGCCATGAGGGTGTATGGAAATCTGTCCGTGCACGAGGACGCACGGGCCTTCCTCATGCAGAGGCCATGAGGGTGTATGGAAATCTGTCCGTGCACGAGGACGCACGGGCCTTCCTCATGCAGAACGGAGGTACGGGACGCACGCGCATTCAGCCAATCACAGGGCTGCTTGGCGGGACTTATCTCCAAGGCCGGCTGCAGTCGATTTAAAGATGGCTGCTGACTTTAAGCTCCGCCCTGCTTTCTCCCCCTCTCGCCCCCCCCCCCCCCCCTCAGTGCACCGGTTCGTTGTAACGCTGCTCGACTCAAAAAACGCCGACGTGTGTTTTTCCGCATGTGGGGTCCTCACCAATCTGGCCATGGACCCCCCCAACAGGAGGAGCCTCTCGCTGGAGGGGGCCGCTGCCAAGTAAGGGCCGAGACGCCTGGAGACGTTTTGTGTTTTAAACGCTTGTTGCATCTCTTGTGTTGATCAATTTAATTTGATTTGATTATTGCAACTTAATGACAGTTGCTTGAACGCACACACGCACACACGCACACACACACACACACACAGCTAAAGCCCACAAACCTGACAGTCATGTGAATTCTGCTCCCTGTGTGTGTGTGTGTGTGTGTGTGTGCGTGTGTGTGTGTGTGTGTGTGTGTGTGCGTGTGTGTGTGTGTGCGTGTGTGTGTGGGTAGGCTTGTGGACTGCCTGGAGGACCTGGGAGCAGCTGATTGGCAGCTGGCGGGGCAGGTCTGTCAGGCGCTCTGGAACATGATTGGTGGCGCTAACGGCGGCGCAGAGGAGCTGCTGGACGGACGGGGAAGAGAGTCTCTGCTCCAGATCCTGTTTACATACTCAGGTCGGTCCGGTGATCTCATCTCACATCACGAGGGGGGGAGTCAAGTTGGGAGGGGCATGTTCTAACTCACCTCCATAACCCTCAGTGGGGGGGGGGTACTGCTAACTCACCCTCCCATCTCCACGCTCACCTCGAGGGGCTGCATGAGTTCCAAACACGATGCTGAAAGGTATTAAAAACGAAACCTTCCTCTGACCTCCTCATCCTCTCGCCCTTAGATGAAGAGGAGGCTCTGAAGTGGGTAGAAAATGAAGATTTGAGGGACTTCCACAGGGCCTGCAGGGAGGTGGAGTTCCTGCCTGTAGCTCAAAAACTGATGAAGACGCTTCAGCCTCCGGACCGGACGGCCTGAGAGACGAGGAAGAGGCGCCGGGTGGAAGCGTTAGCGTCTTTCTGTTAGCTAAAATGCTGGGGTGAGGTCACATAAATGTCCGGAATCTGACCAATCGTTATCATTCCCACGTTTCCTGACTGCTCTACTACTGTCAGGACACGAGGAAGTAGAACTCCGGACGGGCATCGCCCCGCGTAGCTCGGGTTTAGAGACATGTTTGATAACATGTTAGCAAAACGGCTAACTTTAGCATACAACAACCCAGACTTAAATAAACATGCCCCAAAACTCACTAGTAAAATACATTAGCATGAAGTGTCTGGAAGCTAGTTATCTAATGCTAGCTAACGGATTTTTGAACCTCGTCAATCCTGACATTAAGTAGGAAGTGATCGGACGCTAATGTTAGCTGACCTAGCTCACGGGTTATCACACACGTTTTGTTTCTGTCGCTGTGGATTGTTCTCATTTGTGGTTTTTATCTCTGTGTAGCTACAAGCTAACGTGGATGACTGGATTCTTTATTTCCATGTGTTTTTGTTGTTTCTGCAAAATGTGAACTTGGTGCTTAAATATAATTTCTGTGTATCTACACATGCAGGGATAATTAATACAAGCTCTTTAGGACTGTTCCTTAGACGGATGAACGACCAGGAAGTGACCTTCCTGGGAAATCTTTCAGTCTCTGGAGTCATGTGACAATAAAACAGAAGAAAGTGGAGAAACACTTTTTTGTGTGTGTTTGGCTTCTCAACACCTTTATTAGCGATACGGAGCCGGGCAGTGCTTACAAGTAGCCTCAAATACAACGTCTCAAAATCACATCGCTATTACATGGAAACAAACCAAAAAGCCCTCGAAGCGGCTCCACCTGTTAGCCGGAGCTAACGGCTAACACTGTTAAACGGGTTGTCTCTGCTCCTCCTGGGTCCAGATGTTGCTCGGGAGCAGAGAGGACCTTTGACCTGTGAGTCTCCGGGTGAACGGCGCTCCGTTTGTGCTACACAGAGACGCTCTCATTAACGCGGGTTGTTTGATTTGTGCAACTGAACAGCAGAAGTGGGCTGGCGCTGACGCAGATTGTCCTCCTTCTGGACGGCGTCCCGTAAGTCGCCTCGGCGGAGCCGTGAAATAGTTCAGGAGAAAACGACGACTCAACATCAGCGTTTATTTTTATTCTTTTTCATATTTTTTAAAAAGTGTCAGTAACTGACATCAGCCAGAAGTTTGGAAAAACAACTTTCCTCTCAAACCACGTCCACATGTACCATTTCTTTATCGCGACCCTCCTCTTCCTCATCGGGAGCTTTCTGTGCTGAACTGGTTTAGTAAACACAAAAAAACAACAACGGCGTCTTCACGCCTCCGCCCGGCAGAAAGAAGCAGCTACTTTCGCACCGGTTAGATTCCCCGGCAGGGAAACAAGCGTAGCTACGACCTCTTTAGCGTTCGCCGGGCGTCGGCCCCGCGAGGGCGAGCCGCCCCCCCCGAACAACCGGGAACAAAAGGTTCTGCTCACCAAAGAGCACTTCTTAAATGTTTTCTGGAGAAAAAACAGAAGAGGTATTCATTGACTGGTAAAATTCACAATCCAGAGCGTTAGGGCAACCAGGCAGCCGGGACCGGCGGAAGACGGATACGGCGTGGGCCGGAAAACCGGAACGCCCGGCGGCTAACGGACCGTCACCGGGAATAATAAGACGTCGTCACAAACGGCTACAGCAGAAGCGAGAAGTCTTTCCTTCAAAGTTCATCGCTTTTGTTTTTCTTTTTTTCTACATTATCGTGAACATCCGCACAAATCAGTCGCCATGACGACGCCCACACGGGCAGTCAGACTCAAGAAGGGCTCAGACAGTGTTCCTTGAGCTTCTCACCGCATCTCTCTGCTTTCACACTCTCGGATTAGCTTACAATGACATTTAAGAGTTGGGTTGGGGGGGGGGGGGGGGGGGGTGCATTGGATTTCTAATGGATGGGGGGGGGGGTCAATATGACCCCACTGAATACGACATGGGAGCAGCAGCATCAGCACGTATGTACACTGTGCTGGATAGTTCAGGCACACGTAAAAAAAAAAAAAAAGAAAGTCAACGCTAGTTCCAAACAAAAACCCTTCGACATCCCATAATACAAAGAGAAACGGTGTTACAGGAACTGAGCAGTGATGAGTCAGTGCCGCACAGCCTTCTGGGGATTATCGGGGTCTTCACTCAACCAGGGGACGCAAGGGACTGGTGATGAGCGGCGTTGCATGATGGGATACTGAGTCCTTGATGCCTCTGGTGCCGGCCCTCTACTGGTCAGTCTGAGTACTGCAGGCAGCACGGACCCAGTGATCCACATGGACTTCCCTCCGCAGTCTTTTGTTCTGATCCTCTTCTCAACATCCATCCGAGGCGTTCCGTCACTAGCCAGCCCCCCCCCCCCCCCCCCCTATGATTTCGTTTTGTTTTAAAGTGTCCCATAATGAACAACAACAGTAAAAAGACACCGATAAAAACAGCGAAGGCGCTTCATGTCATGTAGCGGGTGATCGCTCTCAGAGCGTACAGCAGTTCTGCTTGCATTCGCGCTTCCATCAGAAGCAGATTAACGTGGACCTGCAGCAGAAACGGGAGAGACGAGTCGTTCAGAACCGGAACCCGGACCACAGATCAGACCGGGAGGGAGGGGGGGGGGGGGGGTCACCTTCTCGGAGTGCTGGAACTGCCTCCAGAAGCTCTCGTACATTCGTCTGGTGGTCTTCTCGGGACTGCACACCATGGTCTTGATGTAGATCTTGAAGCTGCGGTCCAGGAGCTGGTTTATTTCCCCGTAGTCGTAGTCGTCATACCTGAAGGTCACACAGAGAGGCGCCGTTGGGGGGGAGGAAGCCGGGGCGCCGGGGGGGACGCCGTGAACCCGTCTGACCTGATGCCGAACATGCAGTGGATGTAGTTCCAGATGGCGCGGCGCAGCATGCTCGTGTCGACGTCCTTGTGCGTTGCCATGGTGTTGTAGGTGAGGTTGTAGGCCATCTGGAACTTCTCGTCCAGCATCTGGCCAACGTCGGGGTACAGCCGGTTGACCAGGGAGAAGCCGTGATCCTCCCAGCTGTAGTCCTGCAGGAGAGGGGGGGGTACTGGTTTTTGAAAAGTGCAGCAGAAATGAAGTCGTTATCTGGGGGGGGGGGGGGGGCTCTACCTGCACTCTGAAGGTGGGCACGTGTTCCCCCCTCCTGGAGAAGTCCTTGTAGCCGTAGCTCGGGTCCTCAAATGCCTGGAGACGTCTCTGGACGGGACGCCGTCGTCGTCCTCCGCCGCCGCCACCAGCATGCTCTCCGTCTTCTCCCTCTCGAAGCGAGTCGCCATCTCCTCCTGACTCGCCTCCTCGTCGTCGCGGCACTCCTGCAGCTGCTTCATGCGCTCCATCAGCACCTCCACCTCGCCGCACAGCTCCTGAGGCACAGAGGGCGCGCACGTGAGCGCGAACGCCACAACCCCCGCTTCCCGCCCCGCGCGCCGTCCTCCGCGGCTCACCTGGTCGCCCAGGAGGTTGTCGTGGTGAGTCGCGTGGCCGTTGCCGTGGCGATGTCGCAGACGCAGTACTGGCTGAGGGACGGCGGCCTGAAGGTGTGCCCCCCCTCGCTCTGGATGTCGGGCGTGACGCCGCAGCCGAAGGTGAAGGAGGCGAGGGCGTGGTAGTGGGTGAGGAGGACCACGGCGTGGATGAGCTCGGCCAGGGACCAGCTGTGCTCCTCCGCCTTCAGGAGGCGCTGGTGGGAGAGACACAGGTGAGCCCGGAGTCGCCCCGCCCCGCCCCCCCCCCCCCGGCCCGCCTCCTCCTCACCTCAATGTGCTCCTTGGTGAGGAGCCAGGGCCGGTGGGCCAGGATCTTGTTGAGCTCCCCGAGCTGCTGCAGCTTCTGGGGGGCGCCGTTCAGGCCGTTCAGCCATTTGGGGTCCCCCCCACCTGGAGGAAGTCGTTCACGTGCAAGTTGACCAGGTAGGAGCACTGGTGTCGCGCCGCCGCCTGCGGGATCAGAGGACAGCGGGGTTGAGACCGGGGCGTGTAGCGTTTACTGGGGGGGCGGGGGGTCGGGGCCGCACCATGATGCCGATGTAGTGGCGGCAGTGCAGAGACAGGGGGCCGTCCATCTGCAGCAGGTAGTGCTGCGTCCGGAGGAAGCTCTCCAGGTACTGCGGGTGGAACCCCATCACCACGGAGATGTTGTCAAGGCGACCGAGGGCAGCGAAGGCGTCCTCGAGTATCGACTGCGTCCTGGCGTCCACTTTACTGACCTTCAGTATCTGGAGACAAAAAGGTCCTGGAGTGAGTCCCGTTTGCAGCTCGGCTGGACGCTCGCGCGCGCGCGCGCACGGACGGACTCGTACCTCTTTCTCGGGGATGAATCTGCTCGGCCCGTTGCCCAAGGGTCTCGGGATCCGAACCCCCGAATCCTGCAAGGCGAGCGAAACGTTAGAATGCGCGATAAGATGCGGCGGAAATAAAGGGAACGGGACGGACGCGTTTCTGTTGCGTCCGGTAACTTTCCGCTGCATGTCGGGACATGTCGGGACATGTCCGCCCCCCTTCAGCAGCGGACACCGTCCCGCAACGCGCAACGCGCGGGATGAATGGAACGCGAATGACACCTGTCTTTAAACGCATCGCTTTCGTTGAAAGGTGACGTCATAACGGAAGATCTGATTTCTTGAGCGCCGCTCCGGTTAGTCGTTAACGGAGCCGCTCACCTTCTTGCTGAGCCGTTCACACCGGGAGCATCTCTTTAACGGTCCCGTCACCGCCACGCACTCGTTTTCCACGGTTTTCTCCGGGGCCACCGCGAGCCTCATGACGCGTCCCCGCTGCGCGTTAAAGACCTCCGCGTATAAGCATGGACGCGCGTGCTCGCTCCGCTCTTTGTTCCCGGGGGGGGGGGGGCGCGCTCGGTAAAGTGCTCGGCAGTCAGCTGTTGCAGCGGAATACCGTCCTGCGTCGCGCGTACGGTTCGGTAAATAAGTCGGGGCTGGCCGGAGTGACGTGCGCGTCAGCCACACGCGCGACGAAAACAGCCTCCCGGCATCCAATGGCGGCGAGGGGGAGGCGGGGTTTAGGCGTGAGGAGAGGGGAGGGGTCCTAAACGTGAGGAGAGAGAACAAGCACTCCTCTAAGAAAACACTTCTCCTCCTCCTCCTCCTTTTAGTCCTCCTCCTGCTCCTGCAGAAGAAATCAAACCACTTTGTCCAATCAATAAGTGATCAATAGTCAGAGGATCAACACTGCATTGAGTAAAGCCTGCTGTGGAGGAGGAGGAGGAGGAGGAGGAGCAGGAGGAGGAGGAGGAGCAGGAGGAGGAGGTGCGGGAGGTGCACGGAGATCAGCATCACACGAGGAGATGGATCGCTGCAACAAGCCGCAGCCTATCAGAGCTCAGATATCGCCCTGCCTGCACCAATCAGCTGCAGCGATGAGGAGTTCGTTGTGTGGATCTGCCCCCCCCTCGGTGAGGTGTGGGGTCAACAGCCCCCCCGGGGCCGGAGTCAGCACTCCGGGGGCCGGCCGGGAGCCCCGGTAGAAGAGGCTAGTCAGCTCTATAGCGCTAAGCCTTTTCACGTAAAAGCGCTTAGGCTCGGGTCGGGGGCCAAACGCCATCGTCAGCGGCGGGGGGGGGGGGCTCCGACGGGGCGGTGGGGGGGGGGGGGTGAAGGAAAGCCTCCTGAAAACAACAGGAATCCTCTCGATGTGTCTAAACGCTGCTAACGGCGGGCGCTTGAATCATCCACCCTCTCTGATTCAACAAGCCACACCTGCACAGACGCCCCCCCCCCCCCCGCCCCCCCCCCGTAGGTTCGGTGCGTTTTCACGTCGAGCAGCAGATGTCGTTCGGGTTTGCTTTTAATGACGTCGTCGCTGCAGCAAACGTTTAACTCAAACTAAATACGACCCGGTTTCCCCCAAATCAGCAAATATAAACTGAGTCGATTAATTATCATTGTGCAGCAATAATGATTGATTAATCAATGTTTGCCGAGTCATGAGGAGGGAACCTGAATGTTCACCGAGTTGTTTTCCTCTCTGGGGGGGGGGGGGCAGAGTTTAACAACAACCTCAAACCAATAAAGAGGAAGATAAAAGTTAATCATATTAGAAAGGAAGCCATCGGAGGCGTGAACTCTGCGTGCGCCTCGCCGGCGGGGGGGGGGGGCAGGTCTAACGACCCAGCAGCGCAGCGAGGAGAGCAGGAAACTCTCACAGGCCTAGCAACAGGCCTCCACCAATCACAGGGCAGAACAACAGTTAGAGGAGCCAATCCGCTCGGCCCTCTCTCTGCTTCTCTTGTCCCTCCGCCAGAAAGAAAAAAGAAGGAGACAAACTTGAGGGGGGGGGGGGTTGAAGTTCGCTGGCTTGTTTCATAGAAAGTAAAGATCTGTTCACAACTTTGGACAAAAACCAAAGTTATCTTAGCCGGGGGACCTGCTGGTCTGGGGGGGCTAACGACAGAAACTCTGGGAAAACATCCGGAGACCCCCCCCCCTGCAGCGGTTGTTTCCAACGGCGAAGGAATAAAGCAACAATAAATGTGGGGCGGTTCTCCGGCCTGATCGACCACTGGGCATTGAGACTGGGGCGTTAACCCTTACCTGTCCAGGTGAACTGCCCAACCTGGCGTAAAGCTGACCTCAGCAGCGTCCTTTCGGCGACCTCTGTGTAAAAAGGCCTGACGTGGGAACGGCTTGGACCGGGGTCCGCTTTGTGACCCTCTCTTGGTCCCTGTTCCTCCTTTCCCAGTCGTCTCCTCTCTGATCTGTGATTATTCTGGCAGACGATCAGAGTCTCGCCAAGCGCTGGCTTTCCTGAGAGGAGAGGCGTGACCCCCCCCCCCCCAGACCAGCAGGTCCCTGGATTCTGTGAAACATGAAGGAACTGAAGAGAACTCAGAGAGAACATGGGAGGGGGGCAAAGAGAACGGGAATATGGCTGAGAAGGATAAACGTATGTAGTCCCTAAATAATCTGTAGGTCGCGTAGGAATCGCTCTGCAGGCGAGGAAGAGTCCGTTCCCGGGGATGTTATCCTAACGGGGGGGGGGAGGGGGGCTGTCACAATACAACCAGCTCCAACAGAAAAGAGCCAAGAAAAACAAGGAATTCCGAACCCCCCCCCCCGCCTCTGCTTTGGTCGCCCGTCCTCCTTTAGCTAATCTACGAGTTTACGTAAATGAGCCGATCACCAGCGAGTCGAGATGGCGTGGGCCGACCTTGTGACCTTGTGACCTTGTGACAGTGAGGCTAACAACTGCAACTCCAACAGCCGCTCCGTCCGACTGTTGGCACGAACAGCTGTTTTCTCTCGGCTCTGCTGACTGAGCAAAAATAAAACACGCGAAACAATGGACCCCGTCAACGGGAAGCTGTTGATGATCGGCCCTGCCGGCCCCGGCCCCCGGCCCGGCCCGGCCCCCGGCCCCCGGCCCCGAACGTCAGGCCGTTCCCGTCCCAAACAAACCAATAACAGCAACTGGTCGTAAAGGAATAAACAGCCATTCAGAGGCCGTGAAGCGCCTGGACAGTCAGCAAACTACACCAAACAGAAGGACGGGGGGACCCAGGCGATCCGGTAATGGGGTCGCGGCCCCATCACAAAGCCTAGAAGGTTGTGGTTCCACTGGCCTCCTTTCCTCCTATCTATCTGATCTATCTATCTGAAGACTGCGACAACGGAGGCAGCGATAGGCCCAATCGCTTGCTCTCGGAACCATTTTCTCGGTGTCGTATTTCTTCATCAATAGGCAATGAGACCCGGCGCTGAATGGCGGAACCGTCAGGGCGCCTGGCCCATCAATGATTCATCGTTTATTAAATGTCTGTCTGATTAGACGGAAACTTGATCGTCTTTGCCCCGACGTTTCCCGTCGTTTAGGGGTTTGTGCCACGTTCGACGTTAAACGGGCGATTCAGGGGACTGTAGACTGCAGCTAGCTAACATGCTAGCATAAGGTCTGCGAGTCGGTAATTGTTTTTGTGGCATTTAACAATGTTTTATATGAAACGTGTCAATGGCTTTTGAAAATGCGTGTCGTGACAGAAATAACAGAATGACACTCGTAGCATTTATTAGCGCCGAACGATGGAAGCTACAATGCTAAGTGTGGCTATAGCTAAGATGGCGGAAGGACAAACTACGCAGACGTTTTCTCATGAAGGGGTTCTTTTCCATTTTTAAGCAAAATTTAATATATGTTTTAAATATATTTGTAGTATGAAATACTACTTTACCACGACGAATATATCAGTTGAAGTTCAGCTAGTTAGCTTTTTGTTTTGCTTTTTGAACAGTGTCGCTCAACATCGCTGTAGAATCACGTGAGCAAAAAAAGCCTGGCTAGTTTAGCCTAGCTGGCCTTGAGGGCTTTTAGCAATATGCCTCATAAATTCCAAAAATACACAGCAGGCCCGTCTTATGAGGAACCCACCAGGTAGGTCAAAGGTCAGTGGGCTCAGTCTGAATAACGGTATGCGTCTGATTGACCAAAGATTGTAGCTACGGAATGTTCCGTCGCGCCGACACATCGTGCAAGTCGAAGCTTGTTGTTCCGTTTGGACTATGCCCAGCGGGTTCCTCCGATATGAACCAGAGAACACATGACATGAGGTCACGGGTCTGCAGCAGAAAGCGCTGAGCTCGGCGTGTTGTGTTCCGCTCCTAAAATATCAACGTCTACACAACAACCACG
>NC_090916.1:9464738-9487238 GCF_040956055.1 Brachionichthys hirsutus
GGATTCTACCATCATGACAGCCGGAAGGCCGAGGAGTTCGAGGTTTACAGGGAATACCGAATTAAAGTCCAGAGCTGTGACAGTCTAACAACACAGATTCCTAGATTCCTTGATCCGGAAAAATATCCCGTTAAGTTAAGCACATTAAGGCTCATTTATTTTATTGGTTCTACAGAATTGAAGGTGATTTTAACATTTAAATGTGGCGTTATTACAGCGAAAATAAATATTACTTATGTATATATTATATATTATACCAGAGTTCATATTCTTTATGGACAAAACAATCAAATAGGACATAAAGCAACGATTTAAATATCAGACAAATCAAGTATTGCTCCGGCGTTATCGTCAGATGACGTCATTATCACGTCGATTTGATGTCCTTAATGCTGATTGCAGCCAGCGCTGTGTCTTATGTAAGAAATAAATACATGTGTCAGGATATGTTATTAACTCTTTCCTGAGGAGTTAAAGCTGCATTAGATGATAATAATACTGTGTGTTAGTTCGGATGTTTATAAACCTGCTGGAGGTGCTCGTTATAGCTGCTGACACACCGAGCCCGGTAACTGACGCGTTATTGCGTCCTCTTGGTTTTGAGAATGAACTTAACGAGGTTGACCTTCAGCTGCTCGAACAAGTTAAAGTGCAAAAAGACGCGAGTTCTCGGCGGGGTCCATTCAAATTATCCCTGTTTCAAGCTGCCATTTAACGCAAGAGCCGAACAGAACCGCGGCGGAAGCATCGAGCCTGCACTCGAGCCTTTCACCGCGACCCAAAAACAATCCGCGTCATTCCCGAATACTCACTTTATCCACATTCTCCGGTGTCGGTCTTGTGCAACGGGACGCCTGAACGCAGCACTGGCCGGGCTCGAAGCGACGCGAGGAAGGGACAGGGCGACGGTTTGAATGACGTGCCGAGATAGCCAATGAGAGGAAGCGTGTTTGCCTCCTGGGGGCGGTACCGCGTGGGCTCTGACATGTGATTGGTTGGAGGCTAGTTGCCAGGCTCGCGGGGGGAAGGTTTTATGGGTATTGTATTGTCTTCCATTGTAAAGTGTTTTGAAGGGACGCGCTTTAAGAAATACATTTCCCAGCATGCACGTCGCCCCCGTTTCTCTTGTTTATCAGAAATAACAGTCAGGCACGAGAGTGACGTTTCACGTCGTCGTCGTCGTCTGTGGGTCGTTCGGTTGTTCGCAGGAAGAGCTGGAGCGACGCTCAGGAGGTTTGAAGGTGCTGAAGTCGTGTCTTACAGCGAATTCATCCATTTCATGTTGTTAAACATGAATCTTGTGTCTGTCCCAACCAGCCTCCGGTGAACTCTTGACCCCGCACACTATTTGCTGTGCAAATGTTTAAAGGGCGATCGATCATTTGATTATTTGAGGACATCTCGATAACCAAAAATAACTTGAGCGATCAGGAAAAAATTGCTTCAATCATTTGTTCCTTTTCTCCCACTTGATAAAATTAATATGCTTTTGTTCTTGCCTGTTATTGTGATATTAATTAACAGTTAATAAGGGATGAGTTATTTCATGCCACGCACATTTTACCAAATTGTTGTTGTTTGAAAATTTGTCGATAAACACGCTAGCGCATTTTAAATCCCTTCAATGGACATCGTGATATTTTTGTTGTTGGGCAGGTTGAGGAGGAAACGGTGCGCTGGCGGAACCTCCGTCACAAGGAAGCGGAACCTTTGTGACGGGGGGGCGGAACCTTTGTGACGGGGAGGCGGAACCTCCGTCACAAGGGAAGCGGAACCTTTGTGACGGGGAGGCGGAACCTTTGTGACGGGGAGGCGGGACCTCCGTCACAAGGAAGCGGAACCTTTGTGACGGGGAGGCGGAACCTTTGTGACGGGGAGGCGGGACCTCCGTCACAAGGAAGCGGAACCTTTGTGACGGGGAAGCGGAACCTTTGTGGTGAAGCAGAGAAGAGGAGGGAAATTTAAAATGTCCCGGACTGCCTGTCAACGACAAGAAAGCTGACACAGAAACGACTTCCAGCCTACAGAAGCCGTCCGTTAGGTTCGAGTCTCGGAATGGAGACTCACTATGACCAGGTAACGTTAGCTAAGCTGCAATTAGCCGCGTCAACTTTAGCCTGGGTTTCCGTTAGCTGCTAAGCTAGCATGGAAGGAGCTTCCGGTACGTTTAGCAATCAGAGACGGGACGAATTAATTTTCTATGTCATAAGCAACTATTATAGAAACATAAACTTGTAGGTTTTTATTATTATTATTAAAGGAAAACGTAACTTTTACTTTTGCTCTAGATTGTGTGGAGCAATAAATGCATTTACTAGTAGTAGTAGTATTAAGACTCTCCAGTTGAAAGTACAGTAGTATTAGTAGTATTTAGACTCTCCAGTTGAAAGTACAGTAGTATTAGTAGTATTTAGACTCTCCAGTGGCGAGTACAGTAGTATTAGTAGTATTTAGACTCTCCAGTGGCGAGTACAGTAGTATTAGTAGTATTTAGACTCTCCAGTTGAAAGTACAGTAGTATTAGTAGTATTTAGACTGGGCTCGTAACGCTTCCCTGCTTCACTTTATTTATTCTGTGCTGTTGCTGAATGAAACGCTTCATTCATTCCGGCCTCCGTACAGTTTCTCCTCCTCCTCCTCTTTTATAGATTTCTGACTCGCCTTCTAAGAACAGCTACATCGGAAGTTATTACCAGCCTCCAGACAGGCTCCTCCCCCTAGCGGGACAGCTGGAGCTCTCGCCTCGCCCGCCCCCCAGAGAGAACGAAGCCCCCCAGCAGGCCAAACCCAGCACTGACGGTGCAGGTGTGTCCGTCACGTCCAGCTTCCCGCCTCACACTGTGCCGCTGCGCCGCTGTAACGGCCATCGTTGCCACGCTCGCTCTTCTCTTTCTGCTTCAGCCGTTGCCGATGCTCTGAAGGCCCTCCAGCAGAAGATCGGCCGGCTGGAGCTGGAGAGGAAGCGAGCGGAGAAGCGCTACCGGCAGATCTCTCACGATGCCCGGGATCAGCGACCGGCGACCGAGGGCTCCGGCGGGAAAGGCGAGCGACGGAGGGTGTGGAGGGAGAGCGCCCCGCTTCCTCCTGCTGCATCATGGGAAGGGTCTCCTCTTCTAACGGCTGCCTTTGTGGACACAGAGCTGCAGTCTGCTGAGGCTCGCTGTAGCGTCCTGGAGAAGCAGCTGGACTACGTGAGGAAGATGGTAGAAAGCGCAGAGAAGAAGAGGCGCGTGCTGATGGGGAGCCCGGTGAGCGGAACACCCGCACCTGTGAGTTCCTACAGTCACGTGGAACGCCGTCTCGTCTGCACGGAACGAGTCTCCGGGTTTCTGTGCGCTCACAGCTTCCTGTCGCTGGGCCGACCCAGTTATGCTCCGTTGGTTCTTTCATTGCTGAATGTCCTCCTAAATACATGCGACCCTTCCCGCGTGTGACCCCCCCCCACCCCCCCAGGCTTCACTGCAGAGCCCACAGCCCAGCTGCCTGCAGCCGGACGAACCGGAATCGGAGCGTCTCAAGCGGAGCAGAACCCAGGCGCTGGCCGAGGTGACGTTCCGTTCCGCCGTTCCGTTTGGTGTCGAGGCCGACTGATCGATTCCTAAATGCTTTCAGGCCAAGCTTAAGATCCTGGAGCGAAAGCTGGTGGAAGAGGAGCGGGAGCGCCAGCGAGCGCAGGAGAGGGCGGAGCAGGTCAGTGCACGTAGTGCACGTCTCTCTAGCGCAAGGGTTTACGCTCAAAGCAGGAACACACACGCGTCTCCTTTTAAATAAAGCTGCAGAGGGTGCTGGACGTCAACCAGCGACTGGCTGTTCAGACCAAGGGAAGGAAAACTACAAAGGTACGTCATCATCGCTACGCCCGCCCCTGATTGGCTCACAGTCGTGATCAGATCTCACCTCCGACCTCAGAAGACGTGCAGACAGAAGGAGCGGCCGTCCCCCAGCGGCCCGGGACACGCCAGCGTTCCCTTCATCACGGGAACGGTAAGTGTCCTCCGCCGCCCCCCCCCCGGGGAACGGGCTGGCGTTCTCCCAGCATGCAGTTCACCTCCTCTCTCGCAGTCCACCAGCCCCAGCCACTCGGTCCACGCCAACATCCAGGGCGTCCTCCACCTGATGAAGCACCATCAGCCCCAGCTGTGTGAGCGGGTCAGCGCTCTGCAGAGGAGAAGCCTGCAGAAGGCCCTCCCCCCGGAGGCGGAGGCGGAGCCAGGAGCAGCAGACCAATCACCGGAGTCGCTTTCTGACCTGCTATTGGCTCTGCAGGACGAGCTGGGACAGATGAGCTTGTGAGGACGCCTCTGTCTTTAACCGTGTAGTTTGACCTTTAGATATTTAATCATCTGGGGATCTGGGGGGGGTTTTGGGGGGGGGGGGGGGGGGTGCCAGTGAGCAGCAGGAGTTGGCGGGCCAGATCGAAGCGACCCAGAATCAGGGCCAGAGGCGGGATCTGCAGAAAGAGCTGGAGAGGCTGATCAACCGAATGGAGGACAAGGCAGCTCAGATCACCAAGCTCCGTAGACACCAGCAGAGGGTACGGAAACCAAGCGCCCCCCGGCACCGCTCGGAGACGGGTCCGACGTCTGTGTGGACTGCTCCTCTAAGGAGCCGGCTGACCCCGCCTCTCTGTGTGTAAACGGCGTCTCCCGTCTCCTCAGGTCCACAAGCTGACCCGAAGCCGTCCGCACGCCGAGAAGAAGCCGAGCGGGACGCGGCCGCCGGCTCCACCCCCCGTCCAGCAGGGACGAAGGAAAGGCGCGGCCGTTCAGGACAACCTGCAGCTTCTCAGGGAAACCCAGAAGTTCAGGAAGAATCTGAGGTGGGACGACCTGTCCTGGGAAACGTGAGGCGGGACTCCCCACCACCGGTCCGTCCCTTCGGAGACGGACGGAAACCAAGTGAGACATGTCCTCAAATGTGTGTTTTTAACGTGATAATTAAACTCCCCGTCCTGCACCGTGAATGCGCTTCTGCTCATTTGACGGACGCCCACTAGGGGGCGGTGTTCGGCCGTCTGTCCCAGCAGCTGAGTGTTTTATTTGTTTATGGGATGGACGGCATTCCCCTCGTGATGATCTGATCTCTCGCCGCCCCCCCGTTGAAGCGACGCCAGTGCGTCCCTAACGGGCCCCTCGTGTCCCAGGTCACAGGACAAGAGCGCGGCCATTATCTGCGTCTCGGTGGCGAGACAAAGACCCGACATTGTTAGATTACAGAGCCCGACTGGACACACGAGTCCGGTCCGGACCCCTCCAGCTGGTCTTAACCGAAACAGGAGGATCATTTTATTACCTCCACGCACACGCACACACACACGTGTGAGCGTGTGCGTGTGTGTGTGTGTGTCAACATTTCCTTTCAAAGGTCACACCTTTTGCCGATTCAGCAGAACCCTCGCGGGGACCTTGAAGCCGTCCACGTCCGGTCAGGAGAAAAAGGGAAACCAAGTTGGACCGTTTCTTTGTGATCGGCTGCCACAAGCACGCCAGCGACCCGGGCCAGACCCGGGTACCCCAGCCGGGGGGGGGGGGGGCGTGCTGACCCAGTGGTAGTTTGCTGACTCCAGACTTGGATTGGCTTTAGTCCCGCCCACCGCAATGTCGCTGGAGGGGGTTTGACGGCATTCCCACCGGCGCTGGCAGTGACCAGTTACGAAGGCTAGCGCTGCGGCTAATGCTACGTCCAATGAATCCAATGCAGCGATTTGATTAACAATCAAACTTTTATTGGTTTTCCATCATCAAACGAAAGTAAACACGAGAGAAGGCACGAAATCAAAGACTGGAGAGAAACGAAGGGCACAAAGCATTTCAGGGGAACTAATAATCTACATATGGCTGAGTTTTAAAGAGGCGGGGGGCGGAGCCAGCGCGATCGTACCGACGGCTTCCTACGCAAAGTGTCGAGTCTGCATGCACGATGCAACAACGCAGAATCTGAGACAGGAAACCCACCGGGCAGGGAAGCGTCCCGCCGACGCTGGGCGGGGGGGCGTGGCGTCGGAGCGGCGGCTCTGTGGAGCAGAACGGAATAAGGCACTTTTCCTTAGGAGGCGCACGGACTAACTGGGAGCTGCAGAGGCAACACAATGGGCGTCTATTGGTTTCCACGGTTACCAGAGGTGTTTGGGCGCGTCACGCGACGCCGTGTCCTTCAGGAATGCGCTCGGGTCTTTGATTAAACGCTGAGGGACAGGCGCGTCCGCGTGGCGGGCGCCCCCCCCCTCTGATGTCGACTTCCTGAAATATGGTTGATCGGTTATCAATAATTGGTCTCGATTACAGACCGGGGGGCCTTTAAAAGACTCGATGGGTTTCACGCACCCCAGAAGGTTCCGTTACCTTCAGTCCAGCTGGGATTCTACGGTTCAACCAGTATCAGCACCGCAATACGGTTCCTTTCAAACGCCACTCATCATCATCATCATCTTCATCGCCGCTCTCAGGTCACTTTAAAGGCACTTCACATCAATCGTATCTACATTAATCCAACACCTCCGTCCTGAAATATTCTACAACCTCCGTTTGGACCCCAGACACGAAGGAGCGGTCCGAACCGAGCGGCGCCGGCCGGGTCGGCGTTTTAGCGATTACCGGAGCGGACAGATTAGATGCTGCTTTTATTCCCTTGTGAGGCGAGTAACCCGGCTTGTTTCACACGACCCGTCAGCACACACACACGATACAGCTGCACGGGGGGGGGGGGGGGGGGGGTCCGGGGGGCCGGCCCACAAATCAACAGGCTGAAGCAATACTGAATCGTCACATTTTAGAAGAGACAGGAAGTCAAACAGTGTTTTCAAAACCACAGACTCAGGGAGGGAAGGGGGCGCTGGGAAAGGCAGGGGGCGGGGCTAGCGTGGGCGGGCTCACGGCCCTGGAGCCGCGTGATTGGAGGTCTGTTAGCACAAGCAGCACAAAGAAAGATCTAGAGAACCTGCTTAAAAACACCGTTTGAGTCCGTCCAGGCGAGGGCGGGGTCTTCTAGAGCTTGCTGGAGATAGGCCGGCTGATTCCGGAGGCGGGGCCGTCTCAGAGGGTGTGGTAGTTGCGGTCCTTGGACTTGCAGAACTTGTAGAGGAAGAAGATGACGGCCTGCAGACCCAGGACCAGCACGACCCCGCCGATGAAGCTCGCGGCGTCGAACGTGTTCCTGCGAGGCTCTGGAGACGGGGAGGCCGTCGTGCTCGTGTTGGTTCCAGCTGTGAGGGCAGGTGGAGGTGAGGGGGGCGGAGCCGAGCGCTGAAGGTGCGGCTGTCGTGTCGATACTTACAGGAAGCAGTCGTGGAGACGTTGCCACCGGGGGAGGGGCCGACGGTGGGGACGGCGGTCGTGTTCGGTGCTGCCGGGTCACAGAAGACGTCCGTTAGTCTTTACAACGCGAGATAATTGTTGCTATGGTAACAATGATTCCTGAAAAACGAGCCGATCAGACCACTGGATCACCTGCTGCAGCGGTTCTTCCAACAGGAGAAGGCGATTTTTAGTTTGAATGTCAAGGATTAGAACCTTAAGGGGACATTTCAAGCCTTGCGAGCAGGAAGTGGGCGGAGTCTGTCGGGAGCGGCGGGTTACCTGCGGTGGTGCCGCTCGTGTTGGCGGGGGAGGCCGTAGAAAGGAGGGCCGTGGTCCCGGGGACAGGTGAAGGTGTCGTTGAGTTGTCTGGACGGGGAACCGACACCGAGACAAGGGGGAAGCGAGAGACACCAACCAAACAGTAAGAAGTCTACTCCCTTTGTCTTAGCCAGGACACATAACCGCCAGAGACAGACCCAGAGACGCCGGCGTTAGTCCAGAACCAGACCCAGACCCAGACAGAGGTCTTCGTTACTGCGGAGACGCTTCAGACTCACCGGAGCAGGTGGCGTTGCTGCAGGTCTCGTTGGACGGCAGCAGAGACGCGTTGTGACAGGAGACGTTCGCTGAAAGACAAGGAGTTCCTTCAAACGCCAGCAGGGACGGCCGGGACATTCCCTCACGTTGTTGACCGTTTGTCTCACGACCAATCAAGACGAGGCGACGGGACGTCCCCCGTTTCCTCTACAGGAAGGAAACGAGGGACGTCCTGCGTCCCCGTGTTGGACGCGTTTAAAACGCATTGTTTTCCATCGACCAACGCCTCCATCACAAACACGACGGGGTGGGCGGAGCTTCCCGCCTTCAACCCGCCCGATGCAGCAAATCACACCCGAGCTTGTTCCTAACCCTACCTGCAGTTTTTAATGGTCCTAAAAGGTTACCTAGGCAACCAGAGTACGGAAAGCGGAACCAGGAATGAGTCCAAGGAATTCATTTCTCTTCCGACTCGAGGAGTTTGTTTACCTCGTACGTTTGAGTCACTGTTTGCGATGCAGGCGTTCCGTCTCCGCTGTAAAACGGGACAATGACAGAGACCTTGTCCCCCGGCGTCATGTGACCCGAGTCCCGCTGTGGTTCTGATCCGAGTCCATTTCCCCACTTCTCCGGCAGACAGGAAGTGACTCGTTTCAAATGACAGGCTTCTTTCTAAGTAGTTGCAACTTTGAGCTCAGAGTCTCTGAACGTACGAGGCGTCGCAGCCGATTCGCCGATCAATGATTAACCCACAGAGCCGATTAGCAGCTTCACTTCCTGTTGCAGCGTTTGTGCCGTTGGACTTTTGGACACGGCCACACCCACGTCCCGTAAGCGGTTACGGTTGCCGCGGTGCCTTCGCTCGTCTCTGGAATGCTGCGTTTCAGGTCCTGGGAGTCGACGTCTGAAATAACGCCGGGCCGGGCCGTCTAATCTCTCGCCTCCTGAGTCGCGAGCGTAGAAACACAATCAGCGTTCTGCAATCCGTCTCGCTCGCGTGAGAACGTGAAGCGGGTCAAAGGTCAACGGCAGGACTTTGTGCCGATCATCGACCGCTCGACTCGAGTCGGCGCCACGTTCTCCACGCCGCTTGTGAACATGCGACGCCAACCGGTTAGCAAGAAACACAAGAACTCCCGATGTGCTGTTCCACTGTTCATCCTGTTACCATGACAACGCTTTTGAGGCTCTTTTTAAAGCAGGATGTGGTTATATATATATGGGGGAGGGGGGGGGGGGGGCTGATAGCTCGCAGGCAGCTGTGAACATTAGGGAAAACTCTCAGGCTCTTTCGAGGTCGTGACATCATCGGCGCCACGACGTGCGTCCACAGCTTCTTGCAGCAGGCGGGTGCGAGTCGGTGTCGCGGAACTAGTTTTTCCACATGGAGCCGAGCGTGCACGTACATGCGTTCCAGCCGCCGCCAAAATCCCTAAACAGGATAAATCTGGTCACGTTGATGCGCGCGGAAGCGTGGCTAAGCTAACCTCGCCGCTTTGTGCTGAGGTCACATCCAGCGGTTGATCCATTCTGGAGTTTGAGAGGTTTCGGCTGCGAGTGTGTGTGTGAGAGAGAGAGCGTGTGTGTGTGTGTGTGAGAGCGTGTGTGTGTGTGTGTGTGTGTGTGTGAGAGCATGTGCGTGTGTGTGTGAGTGCGTGCGTGAGAGTGCGGGGGGGGGCGTCTGTTCTTGTATCAGAAGAGACTTTGGAACAAAGACAAGATAACAAGAGGACAATCAACAGGATTGCTCATTGATCGTTCGGCCTGTGTGATGATGATGATGATGATGATGATGGTGTCCCTCGGACACAGATGTGGAAGATTAAAAGCGGTTGCTATGGTTTCCATACAGCTACACCTCATTAAACGGAGTTTTGGCTGAACTCTTCGGTTCTAGAGCAAAAAGAAAAGAGTTAAAGTTCCACGAACGGGATCTTCCAGAAACGCGAGACGATATCCGAGCACGCCGCCCCCCCCTTGGTTACGGGAGCCGCTCTCTTATCTTGTTTTCTCACCCTTTCCTCTCCCTCGCCACCTTTATCTCCCTTTTGTTCCCCAGCGGGACAACGCCGCCGTCTTCCTGTCCAACGCCACCTCGCTTCCTCCATCAACGATACTCCTGCGTCAGATCAGCCTGGATCAGCCTATGCTATGCTATGCTAATAGCGTGAGAACAAACCGGCTCCTCCACCCGACCTACAAAGCGCCGGGCGAGGGGGCGTGGCTGGAAGGCGGCAGCTGCACTCAGGACCCAATCAGTCACTCGGTTCGCTATGGAAACCGCTTCTTCCCTCTAAATCCGGTCGACCAACACCACAGCGGAGCAGAAGTCCAGGAGAACCGCGGTTCCGTCGTCCCCGGTAGAACCACAGAACACGCTACAGCTGGAAGCGGAACCAGGATCAGAAGAGAAGTCGGACACGGATTTACTCCCAAACCCGGAACGCTCAGTCGCGTTTCCAGGCGACCACGACGTCCACGGAGACGCATTCCCCCCCATAGCAGAGCCTCGCGTGTCCAATCAGCGCAGCCCAGACAAAGGACAAGCTGTCCCCTCTGGACCCAGAACCCGGACAGGGACGGTACTCACATGCGCAGTCCAGCCACTGGCAGTCGGGGTGGAGGACACAGTCGCTGCACCCCAGAGCGGAGCATCCATCTGCAAAGAGAGACGTGGTTCAGGTTCATTAGCCCCCAGGATCCAGATCCGGGGAAGCTCCACGGTCCCACCGCCACGGAGAGACGCGGTTTAGGTTCATTAGCCCCCAGGATCCAGATCCGGGGAAGCTCCACGGTCCCACCGCCACGGAGCGACGCGGTTTAGGTTCATTACCCCCCCCAGGATCCCGATCCGGGGAAGCTCCCTGATCCCACCGCCGCGGAGAGACGCGGTTCAGTCCCGTTAAAACTACAGGTGTGTTTTTAGAAAGGTCCGGTTTTCTCAGCTCAACAATCGCATTATTATCTCATCATTGGAAGATAAGACGTTTTAAACCACGTGACTTCTCCTGTCCCACAATCAGCTAGAAAAAAAACAAACGATCTGAGTCAGCAAAACCTCCAATCAGAATCTGTTCAGTGATCCTGCGGAGAGAAGAGCAAACAGACCTCAGGCGACGAGGAGGTGGCTAACGTTAGCATGACGCGCGCCTGGAGGCTGTTGCGCAACGAGTCGATCAGGCACCGATACCTGATCGATCACTGCGACGCCGAGTCTGCTCCCGAGTTCGACTCTGTCGTCTCACGCCATTTCATCACAAATCCCAGCTTCCTGCTAGCAGGCTAAGCCGTTAGCCCCCCCCCCCCCCCCCCCCCACGATAGAGGAAGCGAAACAGAGTCCGGATTCGATTCATGGAAGAAAAAAAAAATGAATCTGTCGACTCCCCAAGTGAAAAGTGACTCATCTAGCGGGGCCGAGAAACGTGCCCCCCCCCCCGGACTAGAATCAGGACGGACCGCGCTGAACCAGGGCTAGCTGCTAGCTCAGCGCCGGAACCCACCTGCGTCTGCCGCGAAAGACGATCCGATCAGGGCTACGGCCAGAGAGAGGAACGCCGCCCTCAGGTGCATGGCTGCGGCGGGAGGTGAGCTCGACGGGGCGGGTGTGCGGAGAGACGAGAGTCGCTGCTGCTGTCTCCGCTCGGGGGCTCCTCACTTCCTCTTTGACAGGTCACGTGGCGCTTTTTACTGGGAGGGCGGGGCGGGGGGGGGGGGGGGTGGCGCTCGCAGCGCGTCACGGGGCAGGGAGGAGGAGCTACGGCGTGTTTCGCTTCTCCACCGAATGAAAAGAGTTATTAATGTGAACACCTGTGAAGAGAAACGCTAAATATAGTCCAGACTCTGGGGCGTATACATGTATATATTTATACACACATGTATATAATAGACTGCGTTGGAACCGAAACAGGTAAAAGTGTGCAGACTCAAGTTTTCATGGTTAATAAATTAATCATTCCTTTTTCATGTCATTTCGATTGATTCTAATTTATTTTTTTCTGCTGCTCTGCGATCGATTGTTTCTATTGGTTAAAACGATATGGTATCGTTATTTATATTTAACATCAATCAGTATTAATTATAAAGTAGTCGGGCCACTACTGCGCATGCGCAGCTTTATTCCTGTCACCCACAAACCCGTTTTAAAATAAGAGCGTGGAATTAAATCAGGTGTTGGGTGTCGGTCTCGCCTGTCAGGTCGGTGAATTTGATTTAACAATGTGAAATAATTTTAAAGCCTGGACAGTTTAATATCAAATGCTTCTAATTATTTTTACTCGTCTCTTTTTATCGTGCCATCTGATCTAGTTTTATGTGCTCAGCTAACCTTTAATCACTAATCATTGATGACGTAATTGTGTGTACGTCATTAGTGAATCAGTGTAAAAAAGTAGGAGTGAAGTAATTTAATTACTACTGTCTTCATGAGTTTTACTAAAGTAGACTCGTAGTAGTAGTAAAAAAGGCAGATCTGCCTTAATCAATATATTTAGTCTTGTCCTGAGTGAAAACTCAAAAAGTAATACAAAAGATTAGTTTAAAACATTTACAACGGATTTCAATCACAGAGAAAATAAGATTTAAAAAAAAGTGTGTTGCCCGGACTCTTATTGTGAAATACGTGACCGGAAATAACGGTTTCTGGTGATCATCAGGGCGCGAGCTTGACGGGGACGCGCAGCTCGTGATTCTTCAGCGCTTTGAACCCGATGAAATATCGAATATTGACAGGAGGTAAGAGTGCGTGTTTGTTTGTTTGCTGACGACGCACGAGGAGGCTGCTGCTGGTCGTTATTTATTTATCATCATTACGTCATCAATGTCTGATTGATTCCGCGATCAGATCAACATGATGGAGGCTGCATTTAGACAGCAGCAGATAAATGATCCGTTTGATCAGAGACGTCGGCGTCAAAACGGGAACAACGCGATCTCTAAAGAGATAAAAATAAACGGAAATAAGTAAACAACGAACGGTCACGTAATTCTGTCTGCGGGCGTGACGTCAGGGCGTGGCTCTGCAGACTGCAATCAAATCGATATTGTTGATCAGTGTTCCATTTCCAGCAGCATCGATCGTTTTTTTTTATCGGATACATTTTGTTGTGTTTCTGTCTCTGTAGCTTCAGTTAGCTTCAAATTAGCATCACAGCACAAACGTTCCGCCCCACCCTCTCTCTCTCTCTCTCTACTGATGACGTCATCGCACAGGATTACGTAAGAAATGAGATCCCAGCAGCGTGTGGCGTAATTTCAGTTCCGCTGTCTTCCTGCAGAGGGCGCTGTGACCATGACGAGCTCCATTCCGCTGTGGGTCGCTTCTTCCTGTTGACGTCGGTTGACCCCTCCGTGACCGTTGACCCCTCCGTGGAGGATCTGACCAATAGGAATGCAGACTTCGCTGCTCGGCTGTACCGGAGCGTCTCCGGCCG
This sequence comes from Brachionichthys hirsutus, assembly GCF_040956055.1. NCBI lineage: Eukaryota > Metazoa > Chordata > Actinopteri > Lophiiformes > Brachionichthyidae > Brachionichthys > Brachionichthys hirsutus. The sequence continues at coordinate 9,478,001 of NC_090916.1, forward strand.
GACGGACGGGAACGTCTTCCTGTCCACGTTCACGCTGTCCACTGCGCTGTCCGCGCTGCTGAGCGCCACCGACGGGCCCACCCGGGACCAGCTGCTGCAGGCGCTCGGCCTGACTGGACTGGACCCTCAGAGCCTGCCAGGTAGGCGGGGGCCGCGGCTCGGGGGGGGGGGGGGGGGGGCTCCGGTCTAACGGCCCCTTCGTGCTGCTCTCAGATCAGTTCCAGGGCCTGAGGGGTGCGGTCCTGCAGGGGGACGTGGGCGTGAACCTGAGGCAGGCGGTGGCCGTCCTCCCCTCGGTGAACTTCCAGGTGTCGTCGTCCTACCTGGACCTGGTTCAGACCAAGTTCGGGGCTCACGTCCAGAACCTGGTCTACACGGATCCACTTGAAGCCAGCGACGCCATCAACAGCTGGGCGCGGGACCAGACCGGGAACCAGATCCGGGAGCTGGTCTCCAACGTGGACCCACAGACGCAGCTGCTGCTCGCCACGGCCGCCTCCTACCAGAGTGAGTACCGCCCAGTGGGAGGGGCCGTGCGTGGGCGTGTCGTAGCTAGTCCCTGTCCCTGTCCCGTCTGTCCCAGCCCAGTTCAGGCCGTCCTTCAACTCGTCCTCCTCTCTGGCCGAGCGTTTCTACGTGGACAAGTATCACGTCGCCATGGTTCCCATGATGCTGCGAGCCGATAAGTACTTCCTGGCGTACGACCGCCTGCTGAAGGTCGGCGTGCTGAAGCTGCCGATGGCGGACGGGACGGCCATGTTGGTTGTGCTGCCGGACGAAGGCGTGGAAATAGCCTCCGTTGAAGAGGAAGTGACCGGCGAGAAGATCCAGGCGTGGATCCGTCAGCTGAGGAAGACGTGAGACTCGTCCCGCGCCGCGTCCGTCCCTCCTTTTCCTTCTTTCGTGTTTGTTTGTATTTTAGGACCTTCCTCTCTCTCTCCTTTCGTCTAATAATCTTCCCTCATTCTCTCCATCGCTTGTTCTTCCCCTCCTCCTCGTTTTCTGATCATCTGAATCTGAATCGTTTGCTGCTTGAAGATGAAACATTTTATTTTGTAAACAGGAAGTTGGAGGTGCAGCTGCCTCGCTTCGTCCTGGAGCGTTCCTACGCCCTGCGTGACGTCCTGCAGACTCTGAACGTCACTCAGGTGTTTCGGGATGACGCTGACACCAGCAACATGGGCGGAGCTAAAGGGCCCGAGCTCACACAGGTGCGCTGCTCTGTTCCAAGGAGAAAATAAAATGACCAATAGGAAAGAATTTTTAGTTTTATGGCGTTCAGTCTTTTATTTTGAAACATCTCCTTCCTGTCTGCACCTTTGAACTCTGTCTCCTCTTCAGGTTTATCATCAGTCCATTCTGAAAGTGGACGAGAGCGGCTCTGATGTCACTCCAGGAGGCGGAGTCACCGTGTTCTCCTCTCCTCCTCCTCGACTGACCATCAACAGGCCCTTCATCTTCATCATCTACCACCAGACGACCCGCGTCGTGCTGTCGATGGGCCGGCTCGCCGACCCCGGCAGCAAATGAAGCGGCGCCCGCCCGAGATCGCAGCCGAGCCGTGACACGCCTCGCCCTCGCGCGTCGGGCTTTGATCTGACGGTAGACGCTCCCCGTCGGCAGGACGCTGGCTCCTGACTCGCTCTCCGAACCGGAACGCCAGCCGCCGCCGCCGCCGCCGTATCCCGTGTACTCGCGTTTTAAGGTACCGGTAGAAGTAGAACTGGACCTGACGCTGTCCTCGTGTTAACCTTCCGCTTTTTTCCTGCCTGATGCTGAAATACGAGCCTTTAGAGAGTTAAATATTGATTATGGGCGTGTCTCCGGCTCGGCTGGGCGTCGTCCCGTCACTTCCTGTATTTAACTGTATTTATCTGTCCCAAACCGGCGAACGCATTAAAGCTTCACTGCTCATCAGCGGCTCTGAGTTTGTCTTCCGCAGCCCCTCCCCCAAGTTTAGTGCAAACAAACAAACAAACAAATGGGCGTGGATAAAAACAAAAGTAAACACCAGTCGATTGTATGTTTGGAGTTTAATGAACCAATCAGGTGACAGGATGCGATCAATAGAATACACGTTGGTCAGATGTCTGATTCGACTGTCCCTGTAAAGAAGAGATGGAGGCCCCGTTGCATTGTGGGTAACGTTCTGGGGCGTGAATCAGCCTTGAACTTGTCTGAATGGAGAGCGCTCCCTGCCTCCTGATTGGCCGATGGCCTGGGGGAGGTATGACATCACTTCCTCAGTCTCGTCCTGACTGGACGCTGAAAGACTTTGACTTCCGGGTTCTGTCGATCGAATAAAAAGAGAAATACATGAAATAGCTTTTCTGCTCGTTAAACTTTAAACGAGATTAAACGAGATGAAACGAGATGAAACGAGATTAAACGAGATTAAACGACGTTAATCTGGACCTGAAACACGGCAGCCGTTTGAAACCGGGCCGTACAGGAACTCACATTGACAGCTTTTTGGAGTGGCTCTCTCTCACCCCTCCCCCCCGGTCCATCGTTTTACTGCGCTGGTCCAGGGTTCTGCTCCTGTGGCTCCTCAGCTCCAGCGTGCTGCTCCTGTGCTCTCTGTGGTCCACGGTGCCGGTTCTGTGCTCCAGAGTACCGGCCCTGTCCAGGAGGCCGGTGGTGTTGCTGCGAATTAGGACCGGCATCGAGCAGGTTGATTGGGTTGCCATAGTGAAGTGGGCGGTCCTCAGGGAGTCGTCTGTGAACCACAAGAGACGGACCAATCACGCGGGGTATCCGGATCCGACCCGCCTACTAGCACACATCGGAGTCCGGTCTGGAGTCCAGAACATGTCCAGCCGTCGGGTCTGGGTCTGATGAGAGCCGGGTCCGGACTCCGGACCGACCCGCGTGCTCAAACCGGCGGTACCTTTGCTCGGGGTCACGGAGGACTTCCCGGGTCCAGATGTGCCGCTCGGCTCTTTGACTCTCCTGAAAGAGAACGAAGGACAGGAACACTTCAGCCTCGTCTTCTTCGTCTCAGATTTGAACCTGCGATCAGTGATGTCAGCGCTGCCTTCATCGCCTCCTGGAGGAAGACTCTGAGCTGCTTCAGGTCAAAGGTTAACGTGACAGGAAGCCAGCGGTTCTTACAGAGGTCCGTCCGGGTTGCCGGGTTTGGACGTCGTTGGCTGACTACTCAGGGAGCGGCTCCGTGACAGTTTAGCCTTCCTCATCTCTCTACCTGCAAGAAGAACAAGACTCATCATCATCATCATCATGTTCAAGGACAGACAGACAAGGACACGGAACGAACGAAGGTTTGGACATGCGGGCGGCCAATCGGAAAAGGGCGTCTTTGTCTCACCAGAAGAGGACAAGGCGGCTCCAGAGGACGACACGGACATGGATTTCGTAGCCGAGAAGCCGGTCTTACTGTCCCGCCCTGTCAGAGAGAGCCCGTTTAGAGCCGGGACCCGACACCCGACACCCGGACAAAAAGCTGGAAGCTCACGTTTTCTCTCCGCGTGCTTCTCAGCGCTCGTCCTCTCGGCGTCCTGCTGGCGCTCCAGATGTTCCTGACGACGGAGGAGACGCCGTTAACCCGAGGCGGGCGCTGACCCCGGCTGAGCCGTGGGGGCCGGACTCACCATCTCCAGGAGCAGCGTCTCCTCTTTCTCCTTCTTCTGGTCCAGCACGTCCCTCTCCTGCTTCTTGTGAAACTGCGAGGATGAGACGAAGCGGATGGCGTGAAGCCGGCGGCGGCCTTGAGCCCTACCGTTAGTCCCCGTTGTGGGTCCGGGCCGCTTACCGGTTCCGTCAGGTCCAGCTTGTCCAGTTCCAACACTGTCTGGAGAACAGGAGGAGCACAGTTAACCCCCGTAGCCGCGTGGCCGCGGCCGCGGCGGCGGTGCCGGACGGGTCTCACCTGGCGGATGGTGGCCACCACGTCCTTGTCTGTCTCTCTGCAGAGCAGCTTCTGGACGCAGAAGTCCAGCTGCTGCAGCAGCTGCTTGTCGGCCGGGAGGCGGAGCGACGAGCGCAGCCTGGGCAGCAGCTGGCACAGCTTGTACCTGGCAGGGGGGGGGGGGCCGACAGGCGCGTCAGGGCGGGCGTCAGAGGGGCGGCGCTTAGCCGGCGCTCGCGGCGGCTACCTGACATTGGCGACGGGATCGTGGACCAGGTCCAGCGCCGGGACCAGGAAGTGCTTGTTGAAGTATTTCCTGGAGAAAATCTCGGTGGCTGTTTCGCAAACATCGAGGAACCTCAGGCGGTTCCAGTAGCTCCGCCCCTGAGCCAGGTCTGCGGATTAGAGACATGAGACGGCGCATCAAGGGGGACGGCGCCGCGCTACTTTCGACCCCTGACCTTGGATCAGGCGCCCCCTCATCTCCTGCCGCTGCTCCTGCTTGCGGTTGTAACGCAGGAAGGTGCAAAACGTCCGAGCCGCCTCCTTCTGGACGGGCAACGCCTTCTGCAGCAACGACAAGCGGAGACACGGTTACCACGGCGACCTGCTGTAACAGGACCTGGTGCGGTCGTGCCCCCCCCCCCCCCGTGCTGACGTTGGTGGTGAGGATGATGAAGATGCGAGGCGAGAAGCTCTGGTGCAGAACGTCTCCCGGCAGCAGCCGGGCCAGGCAGCCGTAGCGCTGCAGCAGCTTCTCGTGCAGCCGCCAGCGCAGAGAGCGTCCGACCTTCTGCTCCGCCGCCAGCAGCGCCGCCAGCAGCGCCGGGAACTGGGGAGGCGGGGGGGAGCGAGAACAAGGGATGAACCAGATGTTTGGCCATGTCTACAGTTTATTCACCGGGGAAAAACCACTCCTCCCGGTCTGCCGGCGGCGGCGGCTTCCTCACCTTGTGATCCAGCGTCAGGTGTTCTCCTCTGGACAGAAGCACCTCCAGAGTCTCCTCCAGGTGATTCATGAGCGCGTCCAGCACCTCAACAACAACAACACTGTCAGACGTCCTCAGAGCGAGCTCCTCGCCTCCTCGCCTCCTCCCCGCCGACTCACCTCCAGCGCGTCGTCCTGCAGCAGAGCCAGGAACTCTTTGTGGATCAGCTGGACGTTTGAGCCGAGGAGCTTGGCCACCTGACAGGAAGGGGCGGGCCGATAAGGTGACATCACAGAGCCGAGCGCGACGAGTCCAGCTTTTAGCTTTTTAGCTCACCTGGTGAAAAGTGGCTGCAGCACTTCGCCGAATGCTGACCTCTGGGTCGCAGCACAGACCGGAGAACGATGGGTAGAGCTCTGACAGGAAGTGGGCGGAGTCAGAAAACAGCATCATGGCCTGGAGGGAGAGAGAGAGTAGGGAGTGACGTGGGACACGTGGAGGTTCGGCGGTGAACTTGGCGAGCGCGTCTGCCTCCGTGCCCACCGGGAGGTTGTAAGCAGCAGTTGCAGCGGATCAGCGCCGACTCGATGTGGGCGTCGGCCTGGTTCCCATCGGGGTCGCAGACCGGCGACGCACAGGACCTTAAATCTCTGCAGCAACCGACCCTTCAGCTCGTCCGTCAGAGAACCTGAAACGCAGCACGGTTGGACCCTGGAGGCTCCGCCTCTCCCGCACATCCAGGTTCTGCTCCACGGGTCGGGCCTCACCTTCCAGTCCGCTGCAGAGCTTCCCAAACTGGTAGGACAAGGACGCCACCACGGCTTCGTCTCTTCTGAGGACAGATCGCACACGGACATCACCAGGGGAAGCACCACGTGGAGCCTGTCGTCTGAAAGAGGAGGAGCTTCGATTGGTCCGGCGTGACGGATGCAGGCGGATCACCCGACGGACGGCCGGAGTAATATTCCTGATGCCCAGAAACAGACGGGTGTGTTTTCATGTGACCGTTTCTATCTACAGAGGGAGCAGGTCCGTGCCCGTGTTTCCACGGCAACCTATGAACAGACCCAATGCGGGAAGCGAAGTCGAGGAGAGTTCGGCAGTTGCAGCTGACCGCCACTCACCGCCATCCATCATCTCCATCAGGTTGACGATGGTGTCGAGGCGGCGAGGTGGACGCTGCTCTCCTCGTCGTCGGCGAGCTCCATCAGCTCGGGCAGCAGCTCCGTCCTGGTGTCGTCCACCCTGAGGACAGGCGGGGGAAACGGCGTCTCAGCCAAGAGGGAGGTCGGAGGTCGGGTTTGTGCTCCTTTCCTTCTGTGTTCGGTGACGTTTACCCGCGGCTCGGGCGATGCTCTCCAGCTGACGGCACATGCAAGCCCGGACCTCGAACTCCAGGTCCTGGCACAAAGAACGGACCAACGGGAGCAGCTCCTTCTTCACTCTGGTACCAACAGAACACACACCTGTAGGCACGCGCGCTGCTGAACGTGACGCGCGTGTCCTGCTGAAACGTGACGCGCGTGTCCTGCTGAAAACGTGACGCGCCAGTGCTGCTGAAACGTGACGCGCGTGTCCTGCTGAAACGTGACGCGCGTGTCCTGCTGAAACGTGACGCGCCAGTGCTGCTGAAACGTGACGCGCGAGTGCTGCTGAAACGTGACGCGCGTGTGCTGCTGAACGTGACGCAGCGAGTGCTGCTGAAACGTGACGCGCGCGTGCTGCTGAAACGTGACGCGCGTGTCCTGCTGAAACGTGACGCGCGAGTGCTGCTGAAACGTGACGCGCCAGTGCTGCTGAAACGTGACGCGCGTGTCCTGCTGAAACGTGACGCGTGAGTGCTGCTGAAACGTGACGCGCGCGCTGCTGAAACGTGACGCGCGCTGCTGAAACATGCCGCGCGTGTGCTGCTGAAACGTGCCGCGCGTGCATGGCGTGTTGCTGCTCACATGTTAGAATCAAACTTGCAGGCAACCTTCCCTAAAATCCGACAGCTGGCCAGACGAGCCTGGAGAGAGTGAGACAGCTGAGCCTGACCAGAGGAGAGGGTTCAGGACCTGCAAAGAAACCATCAGGTAGTGAGACAGGTAGGGAGAGAGAGGCAGACAGGTAGGGAGGGAGAGGCAGACAGGTAGGGAGAGAGAGGCAGACAGGTAGGGAGAGAGAGCAGACAGGTAGGGGGGGGGGGGGAGGCAGACGGGTAAAAACTAACGGCAAGCCTTAAATTCCTTCACGTCTTCTTATTTCCTGCATCAGCTGCGACCTCAAACTGATCAATAATCAATGATTAGCAGCCGGTCGGTGGAACGGTACCTCCTGCTTATGGTCTCCTTGGGCAGAGCGTTGATGGCCAACAGCAGCGTCTCCAACCAGGCGCTGCTCACCACTGTCAACAGAGGACACGGACGCTGACGCCAGGACTCTAAGTCCAGGTGCTCCAGGTGGGTAGCGTGTCGTTACCTGTGTCCCTGTGCTCCAGGTGGGTAGCGTGTCGTTACCTGTGTCTCGGTGCTCCAGGTGGGTAGCGTGTCGTTTACCTGTGTCTCGGTGCTCCAGGTGGTTTGTGTGTCGTTACCTGTGTCTCGGTGCTCCAGGTGGTTTGTGTGTCGTTACCTGTGTCTCGGTGCTCCAGGTGGGTAGTGTATCGTTACCTGTGTCTCGGTGCTCCAGGTGGGTAGCGTGTCGTTACCTGTGTCTCGGTGCTCCAGGTGGGTAGCGTGTCGTTACCTGTGTCTCGGTGGTTCAGGTGGTTTGTGTGTCGTTACCTGTGTCTCGGTGCTCCAGGTGGTTTGTGTGTCGTTACCTGTGCCTCGGTGCTCCAGGTGGTTTGTGTGTCGTTACCTGTGTCTCGGTGCTCCAGGTGGGTAGCGTGTCGTTACCTGTGTCTCGGTGGTTCAGGTGGGTAGCGTGTCGTTACCTGTGTCTCGGTGCTCCAGGTGGGTAGCGTGTCGTTACCTGTGTCTCGGTGCTCCAGGTGGGTAGCGTGTCGTTACCTGTGTCTCGGTGCTCCAGGTGGGTAGCGTGTCGTTACCTGTGTCTCGGTGCTCCAGGTGGGTAGCGTGTCGTTACCTGTGTCTCGGTGCTCCAGGTGGGTAGCGTGTCGTTACCTGTGTCTCGGTGCTCCAGGTGGGTAGCGTGTCGTTACCTGTGTCTCGGTGCTCCAGGTGGGTAGCGTGTCGTTACCTGTGTCTCGGTGCTCCAGGTGGGTAGCGTGTCGTTACCTGTGTCTCGGTGGTTCAGGTGCAGCAGGACAGTCTTCAGGATGGAATAGGTGTGGGTGTGGATCAGGATGATGTCATCTTGTAGGATGGTTAAAAACGATGCTGCTGCTGCCAACTGGATTTCTGCTCCAGCTCCATTTAGGACGTCCTGTATCAGACGGGACAGGTTACCTGGGCGATACACCGGTGGACCACAGCTAACGTCCCAGAGGGATTGTCCACCTTCTGCCCACCTGTGACTACTGACAGTCTGACTATTGTCACTGTGCACGTACCCGGACTTTTGGTACGACCCGGCGAAACGTCTCGGCGGGATTCTGGCGAACGAGGCTCGGCAGGTTGCTGATGACGCTAGCTACCTGTACCTCCTGACCCACACTGACGAGAGAGGAAGACGGAAACAGGAAGTAGAAGTGAGGGGAACATCAACATAATGGAGCCAAAGTCAGTCCTACGAAGGTGCCGAGAATAAAACCCTGAGGGACTCCGCTCATGAAGCAATATGAGCCCGACTCGGGCACGCCTTCCACTTCCGGACGTCATCTGAGTCCCGAGGCAGGTTTCAGTCCGGACGTTGGAGGAGTTCGGTGAACTAGTTCAGAACCTCTGGGATCACCGCGTTATTAGCTTCCATGTTTCACTGGGTCAGGAGGAACATCTGAGCCACCAATAGACGCCGGGGTTCTGGACTCTTTCTGGGTCGAGAACCAACGTGGTGTCAGTAAAGTCTTTATGGTGTTACCTGAGCAGGTAGACGGCTCTCTCGATGTCGTTCAGGTCTTCATCCACAGTCAGCTGATCGATCTCCTCCGCAGTCTGACAGGAAACAAGCACGTTGAGACAGCTCAAGTGTGCGTGTGTGTGTGTGTGTGTGTGTGTGTGTGTGTGTGTGTGTGACAGCGAGCATTAAAACAATAAAGTTTATCCGTTTTAATTTGGAACAAACTGGCAGCAACAACAGGAAGAGGCGTGTCCATTACAGGAAGAACGTGTGGCTTAGTTAGCGTGATTAGCATTCTGCTAATTCTGAGTCAGAACTGTTCTCACCTGACTTCAGGTGGAAACACTTCATCTTGTTCAAAGGTACAAAAGTTTGAAAGCAACCCAGATCCGGAGCCGCTGATTGGACGGTTTCACACTGTGTGTGTGTGTGTGTGTGTGTGTGTGTGTGCGTGCGCGCGCGTGGGAGGAGATGGGGTGTGACTCTGTCGTCATGACGT